>NW_007248677.1:2119-51751 GCF_000164805.1 Carlito syrichta
TTGTCTTGCAGGGGTTCTCTGAATCTCTTGTGTTTGAATTTTTTCATCACTGATGAGAAGAGGGAAGTTTTCTTGAATGATTTCATGAAATGTTTGTTCCAGTGTGGTCTCTGTTTCTCTCTCTGCCTCAAGAAGGCCAGTTACTCTTAGGTTTGGTCTCTTGAAGTGATCATTCTTCTTTTGAAGGTTTTGTTCTTTTTGAGCTTCTTTTTTATGTTTTCAACAGTTTGGGTTAGTTCTGTGTTTTCATCTTCAAGTTCTGAGATTCTTTCTTCTGCTTGGTCAATTCTGTTTTTCATGCTTATTAGTTTGTTATTTATTTCCATCACAGTATTCTTTACTGCTGTTATTTCTGACATCAGCTCCTTCCTATTTTCCTCTTGTCTCTCCTCAATTTTTTTAATTCTCTCTATTAATGTCTTGATGTCTGGGTTTGTTGCATGTGACCAGTCAATCTGGCGGCTCTTCATTGTTTGTGTTCCAGAGTCTGTTTTCTCAGTGTCTGACCGCCCAGAGGTCTTTGTGAAACCTATATTCTTCTTTTTTTCTTCATTTGTGTGTTTTTTTTCCCTCCTTACTTTTTACTTCCCTCCACATCACCATCTTTTGTAATTCTGTTTTTCAGGGGTATAGGGTTTGCTTTTACTTCTGATTGTTCAATCTCCTATTCTTCTGTATTATGCCCTCTTACTTTGTTCAATTCTGGAGTTGCACTGTAGGTTGGAGGCGCTCCTTTTTGCAGTTTTGAGATTTACTTAAGGGGGGAGCTGTGATTCAAAATCTATCTGCAGGTCCTGGTATCCACCAACAGGTGTATGGATAATCTGAAACCCACCTTCCACTGCCTTGGAATCTGTCCATGCAGTGGGGTTGTAGGTTTACTCCCTGAAATAAAATGATGTTAGCAGAGGGAAGAGAATGGAGCAGACAGTGGGGGGAAGAGGGGAGTGGAGAGAGAGAGGAAAGGGGGAAACAGATGAGTGTACCAACAAATGAAGAGAGAGACCTAAACTGAAACAGATTAAAAACAATAGACCACAGCTACAGACTAATCAACCCTCATACAAAAAAAATTAAAACATACAATGGTGCTAATATACAAGCTAACCAACCACCTTATTGATGTACTGTTCCTCTAAACAAAGAAATGGTTTACAAAGAGGAGAGAAGAGAAGAAAAGGAAGAGAAAAAAAGGGACAAAACAGTAGGAATAGAATCAAGTCATTAAACTAACAGAACCAATCGAGCATACTCTGAGAATTTTCATTTAAGTCCAATGTCCTTTCAGCTCTGATTTCTAGCTGTCTTCTCAAGCTGGTAAATTTGTTCACAGTTGGAGTCAGTTGCCCCTGGCCTGCTGTGAAGAACAGTTCAGATCACCACTCAGTTCACCACTCAAATCTGGCCTGTGTCTGTTTTTCAAGCTTGTTTGTCCCATTTCAGTGTTGTTACCTTGCATCACCAGCAGGTGGTGCTATCTCGCAGCCCCAGAGGGGGTGGAGCCAGACAGGAGTCAGGCAGAGGTCCGAGATGGGAGCCTGCCTCAGGGCACATGGGAGGAGACCCACGGCCAGCAGGACATCACGGTGGCAGTAGAGGTGGCAGCGACCCCAGCAGATCTTTCCTGCAGGGGCTTCAAGGTCTAAAGGCATGGATCACCTCAGGCACAGGTGGCATGATGCACTATGGCCACCATGGAGGCTGTGGTGGTGCTGGAAGCTGCTGTGTCTGCAGCTGCAGTGGTTATCCAGACCACCGTGATACCCCAGTGGTGGCAACAGCTGAGCTCCATGTGAAGAGCAGGCTGCCAACGTTGGAATCCGCAGCCCCCGGGGAGAGAGCCAGAGACCTTCTGTGTTCTTTTTTGCAGAGGGTCTTATAGACTAGGCTGCCCCATCGCCATCTTGCCAGAAGTCCCCCAGATTTTTTTAAAAAGAGAATATACCTTTAAGATAATTTTAATGAACTTATTTTTGAAACATTCTTATCTGATTCAATTTTAAAATTACTATGAATTTGTAGAATAATCACTGTTTTTAAAAAGTATTACTTATTTTTTATTGAAGTATAATTTATACCACTAAAACTCACCATTTTATTTATTTTATTTATTTACTTTTATTTTATTTTAAAATTTTGGGGTACATTTCAGGGTTAGGTATACAAATATTCATTGTGCGGGTACCCTTTTTGATGAAGTGTGCACCCCTCCCCAGGCAGATCTCAACTATTGTCAATCCCACCTCTCTGTCCACCTTCTCCCCCCCATAGTTTCCCACTACTGTCAATTCTTTTGTTATAGTATTATGGTAGTTGTTCAAGGTCCACTTATGAATGAAAACGTGTGATACTCAGATCTGTGTTTCTGTGAAAGATCACTCAGTATTATAAACACTAATTCCATCCAGGTTGCTGCAAAGTTCATGTTTTGTTCTTCTTTATGACTATGGAATATTCCATTGTGCATATGTACCACATTTTTTAATCCAGTCCTCTTTTGATGGGTAGCACGGTTGGTTCCATGTTCTTGCTATTGTGAACAATACTACAATAAACATACGTGTGCAGGTATCTTTTTTATAGAGTGATTTGAGTTATTCTGGATATATTCCCAGTAGGGGGATTGCAGGGTCATATGGAAAGTCGATTTTTAGAACTTTTAGGAATCACCACACTGTTTTCCCACAGAGGCTGCACTAGTTTACACTCCCACCAACAGTGTAGAAGTATTCCCTTTTTGTCACATCCTTTCCAGCATCTGTTATTTTTTGAGTTATTGGTTATGGCCATTCTGACTGGAATAACCACTGTTTTATGGCCTATGACCTTATATGAACAATGTTTCCAAAAATTCAAAACCACTAATGACAAAACATATTAAAAAATGAACTATGCCACAACAGAATTTCCACTTTCTTCTAGTGGGTGTCAGACACTTGAAAACAGCAAGTTCAAGCAAAGCAAAAAATCCATTTGTCTTAAAACCATTCATTAGCTTTCAAAATCTAGCTGGTAAGCACTTTTTAAATTTAGGACTAATTTTCACTTTTAAAGTAAAAAACATATTCCAATTTTATTTTTCATCTAGACATTTAAAAGGCTTACAAACTCTCTCCAATAAACAACTTAAAATTCTTGTCACCTCATATCAATATATTTTAAATTCAGTTTTCTTTATTGTTTATTTTTCTTCTTGTCAGTCAATATACTATAATGTTTCTAATTACAGGCTTTGTAGTCTGACAAGCCTGAGTTTGAATAGAAGTTCCTCTGCTTATGAGCTGAGTTTTCTAATTTATCTGATCTACAGTTTCTTCTACTATACAATGTATAACATTATTTTATACATTCAAAAAGGTAAGGTAATTTATGCAATTCTTATATCTGTTACATAGTAATAGCACAGCAAATGTTGCTATTATTCTAATTCATTTTTTGTAATTTTTCTGAGTCATAAAAGAAGATGAAATATAAGTACATTTCAAAGTCCAGCTTAAGTTCCATGTACATCAGGAAACTACTCCTGACTTCTCTAGTCTTTCTTGACCTCAATTTTCTTGGGATTTTTGAAGTATCTATCAACTTATACCACATGACACCAGTATGCAATAACAATTAGATTTACTGAGACTTTATTATGTGTCAGGCACATAATACTAATCTATGTCTGCTAGATAGATAGGCAATACGTCCAGATGGATACAATATATGCTTTTCTTCAATTGCAGGATTATAAATGCTTCCCATCCCTGCCAGGCAATGCCTGCTAAGTGGCCCTAGAGACGAGTGTTGATTTCAAATAACAAAAGCATTGGGAAAGAAGTAGATTTACTACCATTGTGTTACTTTGGCTGTTGCTGAATTTCATGTTTTTTACTAGGGACTGGGCTAGCAGAGATGATTGCAGAACACTATTTCTTCAGAAAGGATGTAAGGTCCATCTTGCTGGCCCCAGAGATGGAGGATTCTTCCACAGGGAAATAAATGGTTTTAATATTCACATTTATTATCTCATCTGATGTTGCACAGACACAAAATGGTGAAGTATCTTACCTAGGGATAAATGGTCCTGTAGCTAATTAGACTAAAAATTTAACCAGAAATCATCCCTCCCATTCTAATAACGTTTTTTGCTTCACCTGGCTACCTTCTTGATAACAGAATAAAGTGATGGGTGAAACTCTCACAAATCAGCACACTGGTGATAAAGGAAGGCATGAAGCAGATGAGTTGACATTCAGTGAAAGGGAAAAACAGGCATCAAAAGAAATGTTTGATTGCAATAATTTAGCCTTTCCTATCATCCCCCACCTATAATGTGATTCTCTGGGTCCATCAGGACTTAGAACTCTTCCCCTAGTTATCTCTTTTCATGTATCTCCAAGTGCAAAATTATTCATATCTGGACCTCAAATCACACCCTTCTCTTCAAATAACATAGGTATTAATTACTTAATTTAACATTTTGGATGCCTTCAATGTGCTAAGCATTGTTCTGTACAAATTGCAATAATTAAGATGGTATACAGATATAGTCTCTGACCTCATGAAGTTTGCAATTTCATTGTACTGCATGTACTACATCCATCCCATTTTTCCACACAAAATGCTACATTATCATAATTCTGTTTATATAATGACTCCTCGGTGAAGGCTTCTTTGAATGCCATCCTACCAACACTGTGCTTTAGCAGTCTTCCTGCCACAGTTGTTTTCTAGCAATAGCATCAATAATGTAATGAACAATCTCACCATGAAATGTGAGTGACTGATTATAGTTTACAACAATATTCCCTAGAAGGGTATTTGTATTTAAGGGAAAAAATATTAAAGAAAAATAATAGCTTAATTCAAGGACTGGAATGACAGAATTTCAAATAGCACTCAAATGAGAAGACACTTTGGGGTTAGGGAGTTTGCACCCACCAAATTATAGCCACTGGACTTATATATGTAAATCTAGCCTTGTTATAAAGCTTATGGTCAATTTCTGATGGTAATGCAAGGGGTTATGCTTTCTATATTCTGTTGTATTATTTCTCTGTTCTCATTTATGCTCAGGGCTGGTGATCTTGGAAAATAAGTTAAGCCTCCTGCAATAAAAGCAGTAAAAAACTTTACAGCAAAACCTCAGTGCCCTATGCAGAATCAAATGGACCTATAGTAACTTTAAGTTCTTTGCTTGCTTCATGTTACCTGACAGTCGAAAGACATAATGATCAGGAGCTCTGACCCATTGCAGTGACATAAAATGTTTTATTCTCAATTTATGCCCACTTCCCTATGTCACCCAGGCTGTGAGGGTGGCCAAATGTAGGCTGCCAAGGAACGGAATAGGTAAAATTCCATCGGTAATATAGCACATTGGTGCAGAGCATAAGCTTTTTTGTCAAACTGAGTCTAGATACTGGTTTTGCAGGATTCTAAGTTGTGGGCGAGTACCTTAACCTCCATAAACCTTAATTTCCTCATTTAGAAATGGAAATAAGAGAGTTGTCATGAGTGCTTGGCCTAGAGTAAGCTCTTAATAAATATTAACTGTTATCATTATTAATTAGCAATGACCTGGGCCTGTTGCCTATCTTTCCAGAAGGCCAATTGACAAGGCCTTTGGGCCTTGGGCAAAGGATCAAAGAAAAGTACAAAAGAAACAGAAGAAAAAACAATAAAGGAATTGGGGCAAAAACAGATTGGTTGCTGGCTGAAATAATTTTTAGCTCTGGGAGATGCAGGAGTTATATAATACTTCTGCATTTACTTAACAATATAGCACTGTCATGCATTAGAGTTTTTGTTGGTAAGTTTTATTTTGCTCTATTTTGTTTAGTACTTATTCTGCTAATCTTAAATTAGAAAATCATAGTTCTAGAAGAGAGCTCAGGGATTATCTAGTTTATCAATTCTGTGCTAAAAATAAGTAATGCAAAGCACAGAAAGTGAAAATCTTTACCCAAAGACATAGAAAATTCAGAAAATCCAGTTCTAGAATCTAAGTTCTATGACTTTCTCTTCATTATACTCATTATTTCATATTTAATTAATTTTGACTTAAATTTTCTATAATTATTTCAAATTTTGCATCTGTTGATGTACATTCTTTTTCAAGTCTGAATGTTGTCACACTGGACACAGAGTAGGTGCTCAGTACAGACATGTTGATTACATTTTGGAATATTTTGGTCACCCAAGAGGTGGTATCTAAGGGACTGCTGCGAGAGTACCAGCATTCTTACTTGGAAGGCTAGCTTCTGAAAATATGTAAGAGCACATTCACCATTCAAAGATGCCATAGGATTGAGTAAAGTTTCTAAATGCATTAATCAATGTAATGTAAAACCTAACACCACAAACATGAAAAGTTATAGTGATCCTGAGTGGACAGCTAAGAAGAGTAGAACAAGCTGGTTTTAGGTCTTTCATGCCTTACTTTTAATGCTCCTTTTCTCACTTTTAGTAGCATATTTATCGCCATTTCATACTCAGTTTCCATGACTTCTCATTATCCTTAGCTCATTAAAACCTATGTTTAGAAAACATAATTTATCCTAAGACATCTATGACAGAAAAAAATCATTATTCCTTCCAGAGAAATCTGTAATTTAGCAGGGATGAAAATCATAACAAAATTTATTTCAGATAGTTCTCTAATAAAAAACTCCAGTGCATTGTTGCTGTTAAATACAGTTGATTCATATATAGCCTCATCATACCTGAACTCTGCTCAGCATTTAATGATGTTAACCACTCGATAATTCTTTGTGTGTGCGAATTATTTTTCTTTTTTTATTTTAAAGACGTGGGGTACAACCCAGAATTAGGTATACTAGTGGTCATTGTACAGGTAAAGTTTAGCCTCCTTTTGGTCCCTACTTTGCCTGGTTTGAGATCAGGTACCTTTATTTATGTTATGTCCCACCCAACCGCACCCTGGCAGAGTATCCCATACTGCCAATCACTTTCTTACAGTATTATGGTAAATGTTCAGGGTCCACCTATGAGTGAGAACATGTTGTACTCTGTTCTTCATTTCTGAGGTAGATTACTGAGTATGATAGACTCTGAATCTATCCAAGTTGCTGCAAAGCCCATATGTTTGTCCTTCCTTATGATTGCATAATCTTCCATTGTGTATATGTACCACATTTTTTATACAGTCCAGCATTGATGGGCAACATGGTTGGTTCCATGTTTTTGCTATTGTGAATAGAGCTGCAACAAATATACGTGTACAGGTATCTTTTTTGTAGAATGATTTGAGTTCCTCCGGGTATATTCCCAATAGGGGAACTACTGGGTCATATGTAAGGTCAATTTCCAGTTCTTTCAGATACCGCCACACTGTCTTCCAAAAAGGTGGCACTAATTTGCATTCCCACGAGCAATGTAGAAGCATTCCTTTTTCTCTGCATCCTCACCAGCATTTGTTGTTGTTTGTTTTATTAATAATGGCCATTCTTCCTAGGGTTAAGTGGTATCTCAATGTGATTTTGATTTGCATTTCTCTGATGATGAGTGAGACTGAGCACTTTTTCATATGTCTGTTGGTTGCCCGTATATCTTCTTTTGAGAAGTGTCTATCCATGTCTTTGGCCCATTTTTTTTTTGAGTTGGAGTCTCATTCTGTCACCCAGACTGGAGTGCGGTGGCCAGGAGCGGCCATCCTTCCACCTCAGCCTTCCGAGTAGCCGGAATTATAGGCATGCGCTACCACGTCCAGCTGATTTTTTGATTTATTGTAGAGATGAGGTCTCGCTGCCCAGGTGGGTCTCAAACCCGCGGGCTCAGGCAATCCACTCACCTCAGCTTCCCAAAGGTGCGGGATTACAGGCTGACCCACCGAGCCCGGCTTGACCCATTTTTTAAATGGGATTATTTGTTTTTTTCCCTTTCAGTGCATTTGAGTTCCTTGTAGATTCTATATGTCAGGCCTTTGTCAGATATACAGTTGGCAAAATTTTTTTCCCATTTTGTGGGCAATCTCCCTGCTCTCTTGATGGTTTCTTTTGCTTCACAGAAGCTCATTAGTTTGATGAGGTCCCACTTGTCTATCTTATTTCTTAAGGTGTGGGCATTTAGGGTTCTGAATATGAATTGGTTACCATTTCCAATTTCCATAAAGGTGTCTCCTGCATTTTCTAAGGTTCTTATAGCCTGAGGTTTTACATTTAGGTCTTTGATCCATTTATAGTTAATTTTTGTGAATGGTGATAGGAAGGGGTCCTGTTTCAATCTTCTGCATGTGTTCAGCCAGTTTTCCCAGCACCATTTACTGAATAGGTTCTCCTCTCCCCAGTGGTTGTTATTAGAGACTTTGTCAAAGATGAGTTGGTTGAGAAATTGAGACTTTGCTTCTGGAATCTCTGTCCTGTTCCATTGATCTATGTGCCTGTTCTTCTACCAATACCAGGCTGTCTGGATTACTGTAGTCTAATAGTAAAGTTTGAAGTCTGGAAGTGTAATATCTTCTGCTTTGTTTCTTTTGCTAAGGATTGTTTTGGCTATTTGTGGTCGTTTATGTTTCCATATAATCTCTGTATTGTCATTCCCACATCTGAGAAGCATGATGTTGGTAACTTAATGGGTATTGCATTGAATCTGTAGATTGCCTTTGGTACGATGGACGTTTTAACAATGTTGATTCTTCCTATCCATGAACATGGAATATGTTTCCATTTGTTTGTTTTTCTTGGATTTCTTTGAGTAGTGTTTTGTAGTTCTTCTCTGGTTAGAAAGATGCCAAGGTATTTCATTTATTTTTGTGGCTATTGTGAATGGGATTGAGCTTTTAATTTGGGTCTCTGCCTGCTTGCTGTTTGTATATAGGAATGCAACTGTCTTTTGCACATTTATTTTGTACCCTGAGACTTTGCCAAAGTCCCTATCAGTGCAAACAGGTTTTTGACAGATTCTCTTGGATTTTCAAGGTATAGAATCATATCTTCAGCAAAGAGGGATAACTTGACTTCCTCTTTTCCTATTTGGATACCCCAGATTTTCTTCTCTTTTGTAATTGCCCATGTTAGGACTTCCAACACAATGTTGAACAAGAGGGCTGAGAGCGGGCAGTCTTTTCCTGTTCCAGTTTTTAAAGAAAATGTTTCCAGATTCTTTTCATTTAGCCGTATGTTTGTTATAGCTTTTTTTGTGAATGGCACTTACTATTTTGAGGTATGTTCCTTCTATACCTAGGTGTTTGAGGGCTTTTATCAAGAAGCGATACTCGATTTTATAAAAAGGTTTTTCTGCATCTAATGAGATAATCATGTGGTTCTTGTTTTTACACCTGTTGACGTATTTAATTACATTTATGGTCTTGCGAATGTTGAAACAGCCCTGTATCCTGGGAATGAAGCTCACTTGGTCATGGTGGATGATTTTTGAGATGTGTTTTTGGATCCGATTTGCTAGAATCTTACTGAGGATTTTTGCATCTATGTTCATAAGGGATATTGGCCTGTTGTTCTCTTTTTTTGTTGGAGTTTTACCTGGTTTGGTTATCAGTGTGACGTTAGCTTTGTAAAATGATTTGGGGAGAATTTCATCTTTCTCAATTGCCTGGAATACTTTCAAAAGGATTGGTATCAGCTCCTCCTTGTACATTTTGTTGAATTCTGCTGGAAAGCCATCAGGACCAGATTTTTTTTTTTTTTTTGTGGTAGTTTTCATATGGCAGAGTCAATTTCCTAGGTTGTTACTGGTCTACTTAGTGTCTCAGTGTCTTCTTGTTTCAACCTGGGGAGGTTGTGTGATGTCAGAAAGTCCTCTATTTCATTTAGGTTATCGAGTTTGTTTCCATATAGGTGTACATAGTAATCGCTGATAATCTTTTGTATTTTGGGGGGGTCAGTTGTGACTTGATCTTTTGTATTTCTGATTGTGTTTACTTGCTCTTTTTCTCTCTTATTCTTGGTCATTCTGGTTATGGGTCCATCAATCTTTTAATTCTTTTAAAGAACCAGCTTTTTGTTTTCATGATATTTTCTATGACATTTTTGTCTTCTATGTCCTGTATTTGGGCTCTTATTTTGGTGATTTGGATTCTTCTTTTAAAGTTGGGGTTTTGGTGGTCTTCTCTTTCCAGCTCCTTTGGGTGATTTGTTAGGCTCTCCACTTGTGACCTTTCCATTTTCTTGATGTGTGCTCATAGAAATAGAACTTCCCCTCATAGAATTGATTTCATGGCATCCCAGAGGTTTTGGTAAGATGTTTCTTCATTTTCATTTGTTTCCAGGAATCTTTTAATTTCTGCTTTGATTTCAGTGTTGACCCAGTAGTTGTTCAGCATTGTGCTATTTAGTGTCCATGTCTTTGTGGACTTTGGGGAAATGTTGTTGGTGTTGATTTTTATTTTTATTCTACTGTGTTCTGAGAGTATGCAAGGCAAGATTTCAACCTTATGGAATTTGTTTATGCTTGATTTATAGCCAATGATGTGATTGATCTTTGAGTACGTTCCATGTGGTGATGAGTAGAATGTATATTCTTGGTTGTTGGGAGGGACAGTCTATAGGTATCTGTTAAGTTCATTTGGTCAAGTGTCAAGTTTAAGTTCTGGATCTCCTTATTGATTTTTGGCCTCAATGATCTATCTAGAGTTGTTACTGGGGTATTCAAGTCCCCTCCTATAATAGTGTTGAGTCAATATTTAGTAGTTATTTTATAAGTGCTGGTGCTCCTGTGTTGGCTACATGTATGTTTAGGATGGATATTTCTTGTTGATGGATTGAACCTTTTATTATTATGTAGTGTCCTTTTGCATCTTTTAAAATTTTTGATAGCTCAAAGATTGTTTTGTCTGATTTTAAGATTGCAACTTCTGCCTTCTTTTGTGATCCATTTGCCTAGAAACTCATTTTCCATCCTTTAACTTTGAGTCTGTGTGTGTCTCTTGTAGTGAGATGAGTCTCCTGGATGCAGCAAATAATTGGGTCATGGTTTCTTACCCAGTTTGCAATTCTGTATCTTTTCAGTGGTACATTTAGTCTAGCATATTTAGGCTGATTATTGAAATGTGATTGTTTATTGCTGTCATGAGGTTCTTATAAAGTTTTTTATTTGTTTGCTTGTTTTCTTTTGGCTTTAAGGTTAATGTATGTGTGTGTTCTCAAGTTTCTTGTTGCTTTACATTCTCTGTTGATTCTGTGCTCTGCTGTTCTCTTGGGAAGTGTGTGGTCATTGGCTTTTTTTTCTTCTTCTTCTTTCTTCTGTGCTTAATATCTTTTTAAGTGTCTTCTATACAGCTGGCCTGGAAGCTGCATAATCTCTTAGGGATTGGATTCTGGGAAGGATTTTCATTCTCCATCACTGATGAAGCTGAGCTTGGCTGAGCAGGAAATTCTTGGTTGATATTGTTTATCTTTCAGGACTTTGAATATAGGGCTCCAGTCCGTTCTTGCTTGTAGTCTTTCTGCTGATAGTCCTGCTTCTAATCTGAGTGGTTTTTCCCAGTAGGTAGTCTGACCTTTCTCACTTACTGCCTTTGGATTTTTTCTTTGTGCCTACTTTGTGTAGGTGAATTACTATGTGTCTAGGGGTTAGTCTTCTCATTTGATATCTTGTGGGCATTCTCTGTATCTCTTGTAGTTGGCTGATCACTGGTGAGATGGGAAAAGTATTCTTGGATTACCTCCTGGAATGCTTGCTCCAAATTGTTCTCCATTTCCCTTTCTTTTTCTGGGATACCAATCAGGCATACGTTCAGCCTCTTGGTATGATCACACTTCTCTTGGAGGCTTTGTTATTTCTGTCT
The DNA here is from genome assembly GCF_000164805.1 of Carlito syrichta. Taxonomy (NCBI): domain Eukaryota; kingdom Metazoa; phylum Chordata; class Mammalia; order Primates; family Tarsiidae; genus Carlito; species Carlito syrichta. The sequence continues at coordinate 13,869 of NW_007248677.1, forward strand.
GAGTCTTCTTTCTATGATTTTTACAGATCCGGTTAATTCCATGTTCTAGTCTTCAAGTTCTGAGATTCTTTCTTCAGCTTAATTCTGCTTTCCATGGTTGTTATCTTGTTATTTATTTCCTGGAGGAAATTTTTTATTGCCAAAATCTCTGTTACACGTTCTTTCAGTGTTGCATCTTGTATTTCTTGAGTCTTATTCCCTCTTTCCATCCATTTCCTAATCCCTGTCTTATTCTGGGGCCAGTCATTGGTGACTTCTGTTGTTTGGGCACCAAATTCTGCTTTTTCGGCAGTTTTGTTTTTGACACACTTGAAATTGCTTTAGGTTTTCCATTGATTTTTCCTCATTTGTGACTTGTTTTTCTCTTTAGTTCTGTTATTTGGTGTCAATGGGAGAGGCTTTCCCTTCTGATGTTTGCTCAGTCCTCTATTCTTCCCTGATCTGGACTCTGCATTTGTTCAGTTTTAAAGTACGATGGTGAATGGGAAACTCTGCTATCTCTTGTATTTTTTGAAGTTTGATTAAAGTAGGGGATGGGGCACTAGGATTCAGAAACTACTTGCAAATTACAGTGCTCACTTATTATGGTATGTGTTTCCTGAGACTCGCTCCCCACCACCACTCTATATGATGATGCAAAGCAGAAACCAATGCAAAAAACAAACAAACAAGAAAACATTTGCACATGCACACACACAGACATACACACACACCTCAAAACAAACTGGAATAACCACAAAGTGAAACAAAAAAAACAACATCAACAAAAAACCAAGAAAACTAAGCACACACACACATGCCTATCATTAAATGAATAGAGAAGAAAACCAAAAGTCCCGGAGGTAAGAGGGTAATGGAATATATGTCAAACTCTCACACATATTTTGATACATACCTTAAACTATAAACAATGAACATTTAAAAACCCCAGAAGAACAAAAACAAACCAACAACAACAAAATTGAAAGATGAACACTCAATCATTCACATACACACAAAAACAGAAAATGACAAATAAAAGAAGAAAGAAACAGAAAAAGAAAATAAGAAATATTTTGGGGGGAGCAAATCAAACCCTCACATACACATTCAGGCACAAAGGAAAGATATTTTTAAAATAGATGAACTAACAGGCAAAAAAATTTTTTTAATTCTTTAAAAATTGAAATAAAAAAAAAAACCTGCCCCCTTGTGACAGACTCTGTAATTGTTCCTTTAATCAGATCTCTCCTTAGTGTCTGAAGCAGGGAAGGAGGAGGGGAAGTGGAGGTGAGTGGAGCTGCAGTCCTCCACTCCCACTCTTGTTTGATTAGGGAGAGGTCCTCTGGTGGGAAAGTACAGGATTATCTCTTCCCCAGGTATATACGCGCAGGGGGGTGCCCCATCCAGGTGTATCCTGGAATGGGGTTCTCCTATTGCGACTGATGTCCAGGCTCTGCCTGATTTTGTCCTTCTCAGTCATGGCTCAGCTGTGTGGGTCTGATATTCAGAGGATTGCTGGGGATGAAGGAGTTTGGGTCAGCTCCAGACTCACCACTGATCTCTTTGGAGTTCTTCCTCATCCTTCTCTGACCACACTCATTGTCCCATGGCTGGATCAGGGTAGGAAGTGGGGTGCCTGGGACTCAGCACTCATCAGGTCCTTCCAAAGTTTGTGCTTTCAGGATATTCCCTCTGGGTCATGATCAATCCCTGAGTAGTTGATCCACCAGTCACAGATATTGGGTTGGTTGCTCTGTGGTGAGTGAGTCAAAGCACTATCCTACCCCACTTTCAAGATGCTATCCTGTCCTCCTCTGTGGGACCTTGCCTCTGAACTCCCTCCGCAGTCCCTGCTGCCAGTTCCCTGCCAGGTGCTGAAGTGGTGAGGCAAACATTCATTTCACCCCCATGGCCCCAAAGTCTTAACTTATTTCAGCACCAACTCAAAAGTCCAAAGAAGTCTAAAGTGTCAGCTGTGGGTCTGTTAAATCAAAGCACATTATCTACTTTCAAAATACAGTGGTGGCATAGGTTTAAGACAGATATTTCCATTTCCAAAGGAAGAAATAAGCAAAATAAAGGAGTAACAAGCTCCAAGCAAGTCTGAAACTAAGCAGGGCAGATATTAAATTTTAAAACTAGACGCCAAGTGTGGTGATTTACGCCTGTAATCCCAGCACTTTGGGAGGCCAAGGCAAGAGGATTGCTTGAGCTCAGGAGTTCAATACCAGCCTTTACAACATAGTGAGATCTCATCTCTATAAAAAAATAATTAAAAATAGTCAAGCATGGTGGCACATGTCAGTAGTTCCAGCTACTTGGGAGGCTGATGCAGTAGGATCATTTCAGTCCAGGATTTTGAGGCTGTGATGAGCCGTGATTGTGCCACTGCACTCCAGCCTGCATAACAGAGTGAAACACTGACTCAAACAGAAAATCTTAAAACTAGAGAATAATCCCTTTTTACACCATTTGCAACCTCCTGGACACACTGGGGTACAGAGGGAGGTCCTAAGGCCTCAAGTAGCCCTTCTCCCAGAGCTGTTTTGAGTGCATCCCACATGGCTGCTTATACAGGTTGGAGTCCAGTGCCTAAAACTTTCCCAGGCAGACATTGCATGCTGCTGTTGACTCCACACTTCTGGGATCCTGTGGCAGTTTCACTCTCACAGCTCCACTGGGTATTGCCTCACTGGGGATTCCCTAGGGTAGCCTTCCTTCCATTACTCCACTAGGCCTTTCCCTGTTGAGAATCTCTGAAACAGCTACAACCCAACATTTCCACTCAGCATTGCTCTAGTGGAAGCTCTCTGTGGTGGCACTTACCCTGCAACAAATCTCTGCCTGGGCACCCAGGCTTTTGATAACATATTTTGAAATCTGAGTGGAAACTGCCAAGTTTCCACAGCTCTTGGTTTTTGCACCTGAAGAATTGCACGTAGACACTGATGAGGTTTACCACTTGTGCCTCCCAGAGTTAAGGCATAAGTTGCATCTGGGGCCCCTTGAGCAGTGTCTGGGACAGCTGCAGAGTGCTGCATTGGGGTGTGGAGTACAAAGTCTTAAAACTGCCTTAGACAGCAAGCCTGTGGAAAGCATCTGGGCCTGTATTCTGAAACCATTCTGCCCTCCTAGACCTCTGAGTCTGTGACGGGAGGGGAAGTCTAGATTTCTGAAGTGCCTTTGGGGGTTTATCATCTATTGTCTTAAGAAGTAGCACTTAGTCCCCTTCCAGGAGTGTTATTCTCTTGAGCAAAAACTTGCTGTTCTACACTTTTGGTTTTATCTCCTGAAACACATTTTAGTCGTTGCATGACCAGGTTTAAAGTTTTTCAAGTCTTTCTACTCTGGTTCCCATTTAGTTATAAATGTTGTTTTCATTTACTCCTGAATCTCTGTGCAAGCAGACAAAAATAATTATGCAGCTCTTTTTATATTTTACTTATAAATTTTTTTTTGCTAGACACCCTAGTTCATTGCTCTCAAGCAGGGACACAGTTCAGCCAAGTTCTTTGCCAGTTTATAATAAAGACAGTCTTTACTCCAGTTTTCAACACGTTGTTTGCCGGAGACCAGCTCCAGCCGGGTTCATGGTACCCCAAAGGTGGAGACGACATTAGAGATTGGGGGAAAGAAGAAAGAGAGAAAGAGAGAAAGAGAGAGAGAGAGAGAGAGAGAGAGAGAGAAAAGGAGGCTGGACTCCAGTCTAGTGAAGAAGCTGTTTATTGGGAATTACAACAGGTCTTTTATACACAGTTGGGTGTGTGAGGGGCATTCCCCACCCACCAGATGTTCTTTCAGGTATAATCCCATAACCTAATCCATGAAACCTTAATCCATGACTGCCTTTAAACCCTTTTCGCTCTGCCTATAAACCCTTTTCATATTGCCTATAAACTCTTTTCGTACTAATACTACTTAAGTATTTACTTTAAAAACGAAAGTGGCCCATCCCAGAATGTTTGGAATGTGACCCAGTCCAAAGTTCACAGTGGGCTACCTGCAAGTAACCCAGCCACATTCTTTCATCTAAATTGCTTTCTTCTAAAACTGTATTCTATAATTTACACCTTATTCAACTTCAATAAATCCTAAGATCATGACCCAGAAGCCTGTGACCAATACTAAGGCTCTTAGATGTGACCCAAGTTTGAATTGTAAGTTGTGTGAAAGCCAAAACTGCAGTTTGTGGAAGAATGGGAGCAATGAGCTTCTAAAGTTAGCTTGTGTTCATTCCGGTCTCAGAGTTTTTATGTTTTGAGCTCACAGGAGCTTAATCTGGTTAGTGCTGAGTAGAAAGGGGGAGGAAATGGGGTCAAATGCATCCTAGTGGTCTCGGGGTCAATGGCCCTTCCTGATCCCTAATGCTCAGTGGGTCTCTGTGGCCAGTTCCCAACAGTTGTTCCTCAGTTCCCTCTGAAAACTTGTCAGGCTGGCTTTTACTGTTCATATTTCTTTCTTTCTTTTTTTACCCTTATTAAATTGGCAAATATTTTATTTATTTATCTATCTATTTATTTATTATTCATTCATTCTGGTGATTTTTTTTATTTTAAAAATTTAGGGTACAGGTGTATAAGTGGCCAGTTTACTCCACATTTTTTAAATTATAAAAAGTGAAGTTATATATGCTAATGTGAAAACCAATTCCAACACATACTAAAAAGGAAAAGATGCAGATTTTCTGCTCTAGCTCTGCTATGGTTTAAATATTTGTCCCCTCAAAATTCATATTGATATTTAACCTCCAACATGGCAGCATTGAGAAGTGAGCCCTTTAAGAAATGATTCATGAATTAATCCATTTATAAGACCCAAAATAAACTAGAATTATTTTCTGGAGAACAGGCCCCTTGTATTAAAAGATTCCTTGACAAGGTGTTCTAGAAACCCATTGGCATCTGTACCAGCTAGCATTGTAGCTGTGAGAGGCTGCGTTTGACTTCAGTGCATTTTTGGGGGGAGATTCTTTCAAACCATTTGCCCAATTCTTGATAGGTGATTTATGAGCACATCAGCCCACACCACAATGCATGTTCAGCAGTTTTTGACCAAAAATGGCATGACTCCTGTGCAACACTCTCCTTACTCAACCAATTTTGCCCTGAGAAACTTTATTTTTTTAATCCCCAAAGGGAAACATTTTGCCAGTGTGGAAGAGATGAAACAAAAATGGCAGATGCACTAAAAGGCATCAAAATTGATGAGTTCAAAAACTGTTTTGAGCTGTGGAAAAAGCTTCTCGATTAGGGTATTACACCAATCGTAGAGTACTTTGTAGGTTACTTAAGTTTATACATGTAGGAATAAGTATACACTTTTGAAACAAATCTTGTAGGTTTTTGGGTCCCCCCTTGTATATGGATTAATGGGTTATCTTGGAGTGAGGCAGTGACTTTATTAGAAGAAGAAAAGAGATCAAGAAAGTACCCTCAGTTAGTTTGCTATGTGATGCCTCGGGACTCTATAGAGAGTCCCCACTAGCAAGATGGCTCCCATCATGTTCAGCCCTTCAATCCTGGACTTCTCTCAGCCCCCTTAACTTTAAGAAATGAATTATTTTTCTTCATAAGAAGTGGGGTACAATTCAGGGTTAGGTATACAAATGGGCATTATGCGGGTACCCTTATTGATGAGATGTGCCTCACCCTACCTCCCCTGGCAGTTTCCAACTACTGCCAACCCCTTTCTTATAGTATGATAATTGTTCAAGGTCTGCTTATGAATGAGAAAATGTGGTACTCTGGTCTTTGTTTCTGTGATAGATCACTCAGTATTATAGACCCTAAGTTCATCCAAGATGTCACAAATTGCATATTTTTGTTCTTCTTTATGGCTGCATAATATTCCATCATGTATATACACCACATTTTTTTATCCAGTTCTCTTTTGATGGATAGCACAGTTGGTTCTATGTTTTCACTATTGTGAATAATGCTGCAATAAAATGCGTGTACTGGTATCTTTTTCATAGAGTGATTTGAGTTCCTCCAAGTATATTTCCAGAAGGGGGATTGTGAGGTCATATGAAAAGTCGATTTTTAGATCTTTTAGGATTTGCCAAACTGTTTTCCACACAGGTTGTACTAGCTTACACTACCACCAAAAATGTAGTTCCCTTTTCCTTGCATCTTGTACAGCATCTTTTGGGGGTTTTTTTTGAGTTATTGATGATGGCCTGCCTCACTGGAGTTAGGTGGCATCTCTGTGTGGTTTTAATTTGCATTTCTTTGATGACTAGTGAGGCTGAGCATTTTTTCATGTATCTGTTGGCTCTCATATGTCTTCTTTTGAGAAGTGCCTAGTCATATCTTTTGCCCACTTTGTAATAGGGCTGTTTTTTGGTTTTGTTTTTGTTTTTGTTTTCTTTTCAGCACATTTGAGTTCCTTGTAGATCCTGGATGTTAGGTCTTTGTCAGATGTACAGTTGGCAAATATCTCTTCCTATTCTGTGGGCTGTCTCCCCACTCTCCTGATGGTTCTTTCGCTTTGCAGAAGTTTTTCAGTTTGTTGAGGTCCCACTTGTCTATCTTAGCTCTCATGGCATGGATATTTGGGGTACTGTCCATATTTCTATCAGCATTCTGGTCATGACTACTTAATCAATCTCTAAGAAGTTTCAAAAATGTCCCTAGTCTTCTTTTATTCTAAGGCCAAACCAGAATCTCGGCTTTTTCTAACCTGCTTCTTCAAATTCTTTCATCTTCTACCCATTACCCAGGCCTAAAGCTGCTTCCACATTTCCAGGTGTTTGTTATTAGCAACACTCCTCTTCTCAGTACCAATTTTCTGTCTTCATCCATTTTTGTTGTTTATAATACAATAGTTGAAATTAGATAATATATAAAGAAAATGAATTTGTTTCTTACAGTTATGGAGGCTGAAAAGTTCAAGGTCAGGGGACTGTATCTTGGGAAGGCTTTCTTGTTGGTGGAGACTCTCTTCAGAGTCCCAAGGCAGCACAGGGTATCACACAATCTGGATGCTGAATGTAATAGCTCAGGAATATTTTCTTCTTTTATCAAGCCACCTTCCACTCATGAGTATCTATTAATTCATGATTCATGAAGTGATTCATGAGGTCAGAGTTCTCATGACCCAATAATCTCTTAAAGATCCCACCTTTAAATACTGCCACATTAGATTAAATTTCATCAGTATTGGTGGGGATAAACTTAAACCATAGCATTTTATAAAATAAGTTTGGAAAATTTTCCTTCTTTTTGTTTTATTTATTTATTTATTGGAAAATATTAGAAAAGATTAGTATTAGTTTTTATTTAACTGTTTGATAAGATCTAACTTTGAAGCCACCCAGTCTTGAGTTTTTATTCTTGGGAGGTTTCTGATTACTGATTCCATCTTCTTACTCCTTATGAATATGTTTAAGTTTTCTATTTTTTTTAATGATTTAGCCTTGATTCATTATGTTTCTAAGAATGTAGCAATTTTCTTCTATACACTTCAATTTATTGGTTCATCATAGTTTATGGTAATGTCTTATGAGTCTGTATTTCTGCTATATGAATTTGTAATTAATGTCTTCCTTTTATTTCTGACTTTATGCATTTCCACTTCCCCACTTTCTTCTTAGTAAATCTGGCTAAAGTTTTGTCAGTTTTGTTTGCCTTTTCAAAAGGACTAACATTATTTTCAATGATCCTTCCTATCATTTTTCTGGTTTCTTTTTCATTTATTTCTGCTCTGATTATTATTTATTATTATTTTCTTCTTTTTATTACATTTGGGTTTAGTTTGTTCTTCTTTTTCTAGTTCTTTGAGGTGTAAAATTAGGTTATTTGAAACCCTTATTTATTAATAGATGAAGGAGTTTACTGCTACAAACTTTCTTCATAAAATTGCTACATGCCATGTTTGATATGTTGAATTTCTATTTTTGTTTGTCTCTAAGATTTTTTAATTTTCCTTTCAATTTCTTCATTAATCTATTGATTCTTCAGGAGCATGTTGTTTGATTTTTATGTATTTGTGAATTTTTCTAAGTTCTTCTTGCTGTTAATTTATAGATTCATATCATTGTGTCCTGAAAGATTATTTGATATTACTTTAATGTTCTCAATTTTTTTACAATTTGTTTTGCTGCCTAACATATAGTCTATAAAGGAGAAATTTTCATGTGTGCTTGAGAAAAATGTGTGTTCTTCTGTTAGATAAGATGTTCTGTGTATTTTCATTAGGTTTATTTGGTCTAAAGTGTATTTCAAGTCTGGTGTCTCCACCAGATTGATTTTCTGTATAAATTATTTATCTATTGTTGAAAGTGGGGTATTGATGTCCACTACTAATATTACATTGCCGTATATCTCTCCTTTCTGATCTATTAATATTTCCCATATAAATTTAGGCATTCCAATATACAAAGAGTACCAAATCAATGCATACATATTTCAAGAAAGGATAAAACTATAATACACTATATATACCAATAACAAAAGATGAATGCAAGTCATGTTTAACTTCTACAGTTGCAAGAGGTACTCAAAGTGGCTACCATCAGCATCCAGACACTTCTGATTATGGCAAACTACTTGAACAACGTTGTCCAAAGTGTCCACCTGTATTGCTGTGCATGCCATTCCAATCTCTTCCCAAATTACCACCAGTATAGCCAGTTTTCTATGGTGCACTTCATCCATAGGTAGAAGTCAAGGATTGTGAAGTCAGGAGAACACAAGGGAAACTCAAACACACTGTTCCATTCAATTTGAGCTATGCGTCACCGGCCCAGGCCATTTCCCCCACAAACTCCACATTTCCTTATACCATGTCTTGGAACCACTCACAATACTTCCCCCTTCTATCAGGGTCATCTTTATTCAGTGCATATAATAATCTTGAGATGAAAACTCTCTATTTTGCTGTTTTACCAATGCATCATTTCCAGCAAGATGGTGACAGAACAGATTGGACTGTGAGAGTTTCTGCAAAAGTGAGTGCACATTAAGACTCTCTGCATGAGTGGGTGTATGCTGGTGGATGAGCGAAAGTTCTTCTGTGGGGAGACAGGTTCATGCACCTGGGGCTCTTCTCTGGAGGTGATTGCAACCCCCCACTCCCCTGAGATTGGAGCTGTCGGTGCACTGGATCATCTGCTGTTCTTGGGGCTCTCCTGAGAAAAAACTGCAGAATACAGCTGATCCTCATCACCACCTGGCACCCAGCCCACACCACCACCTGTGACAGCAGAGTGGCAGGAGCTAGGGATCTGTGGAGACAGAGAACAGACAGAGACCTTCATTGCCCCGCCCAGCTCCATCAATCTTCCAATCTGGGACCTAGAGATTATCTCATCAAATTCCAAAAGACAGATGTCCCTCCCCCATGCAGAAACAGGCAAAAAACACATCAGATCTGAGTGGGAGAATTGGCAACAGTGGCAGCAAGCTGGGTGAGTCCAGATCTGATCTACCCTCCTCCCACAGTAGTCCGAGGTATATCTGACCCACACTAAGAGCAACCTTATCAGCCTGTGCTAAGAGCAGAGGGAAGGGGCTGGAGAGCAGAGTTGAAAGGGAGTTGAAGTTACAGGAACAACCTCAGAGTGAGTATTGGTTTTCTGTTTTGGGGTTTCTTGTTGTTGATTGTTTGTTTTGATTGTTTTTTTGGTTTCTTTTTTTTTCTCTTCCCTCCTTCTTTCTGTTTTTGGTTGCATTTTCATACTTGCTTTGTTTCTGTTATTTTATTACTGTTTTTTTAGGCATCCTGTTTGTACATGGGTATTTTTGAAGGAGAGTGCATCATTGGGGGGGGTTGTTGGTTTGTGTGTTTCTATGATTATCTGTATTTTTTTGTTATCATATCTGTCTTTGTTTGTGTCACTTTTCATATGTTAGTTGGTACATCTTTCTAATTTCCCTCTCCTTCTCTCACTCCACCTACCTCTTGTCCCCCTCCTCCTTTTTTCCACTCTTTTCCTTTTTCCTGCACCATTTTGCTTTCAGATGGCAAAGCTATAGCCCACTGCATGGACAGATAGTAAGGCAGTGGAAAGTGGGTTCCAGAGGGACCACAAACTTGTCAGCAGATACTGGGATGTGTGGATAGTTTCTGAATCAAAGCTCCCTACTCAATTAAATCTCAAAATGGCAAAAAGTACAGCCCCCACCCATAGTCCAACTTCAGAATTGAACAAAGCCAGATGACCCACATAAGGAATAATAAAAGATTGAGCAAACAGAAGTAAAAGCTAACCCCCATCCCTGAACAATAGAATTAAAGAAGAGGCAAAAAAGGGGAGGAAAATCTACGCAGATGAAGAAAAACCAATAGAAGTATATGAATCTCACACAGACACCTGGAAGGTCAGCCACTGAGTATACAGACTTTGGGACACAAACAATGAAGAGCCCCCAGAATGACTGGTCTCAAAACATAAACCCAGATATCAAGGCATTAATAGAGTGAATAAATAGAATTGAGGAGAGGCAAAAGGAAAGAATGAAGGAGATGATAACTAAGATAACATAAATTAAGAATACAGTGAATTAAATGAAGAACAAACTGATAAAGAGACAGAAACCATCCTGGAACAAACATTCCATGAAATTATCTAAGACCACTTCCCTCATCTCATCAGTGATGCAACTATTCAAACACAAGAGATTCAGAGAACCCTGGAAAGACAACTTCTAGACACATAGTAACTCGCTTACACAAAGTAAGTATAAAAGAAAAATCCTAAAGGCAGCAAGAGAAAAAGGTCAGAATACCTACTGAGGAAGACTGATTAGAATAGCAGCAGACTTACCTACAGAAACACATCAGGTTAGGAGAGCTTGAGCCCAATCTTCAAAGTTCTCAAAGATAAGCAATTTCAACCAAGAATTACCTACTCAGGCAAGCTAAGTTTCATCAGTGATGGAGAATTAAAATCCTTCCCAAACAATCAAACCCTAAGAGCTTATGCTGCCTCCAGACAAGTTCTACAAGAAGCACAGTATCAAACACAGAAAAAAGGGAAAAAATAATGACAACACCCTTCCCAAGAATGCAGAAGAGAGATTTAAAACACATGTGAATCAAACCTCAAATCAAAAGAACAACAACAATCAAACAGAAAGCATAATAACAGACTCTATAAGAACCTCACAACAGGGATAAACTCTCACATCTCAATAATTAGCCTGAAAGTGAATGTACTAAATGCACCACTGAAAAAACATAGAATGACAAAATGGATAAAATAGCATGAGGCAACAATATATTGTCCCCAAGGGTCCCATCTCACCAGAAATGACACTCACAGACTCAAAGTAAGAGGATGGCAACAAAATTTCAGGTGAACAGAACACAAAAGAAAGCAAGAGTCATTATCTTAATATCATACAAAGTACCCTTTAAGCTACCAAAAACTTAAAAAATACAGAAGATCACTACTTCATGATAAAAGGCTCAATCCCTCAAGAAGAATTATCCATCCTTAACATATATGCATTCAACATAGGAGCACCAACTTTCATAAAGCAGCTTCTAGGTAAACTAAAAAAAGATATTGACTCTAATACTATTATAACTAGTAACTAAAATAGCCTACTCACAACCCTAGACAGATCATCATGACAAAATAACAGCAAGGAAATATGGAGCTACAATGTGACGCTTGACCAAATGGACTTAGTTGACACCCACAGAACACTCTACCCAACAACCATGGAATATACATTCTACTCATCATCACATGGAATGTACTCTAAGATCACTACATTCTTGACCATAAATTAAGTATAAACAAATCCCATAAGATGGAAATGCTGCCATGCACCTTCTCAGACCACAGTGGAATAAAAATAAATATTAACACCAACAAAATTCTCCCAAAACTCACAAAGACATAGACACTAAATAGCATGATGTTCAATAACTCCTTGGATCAACATGGAAATCAAAACAGAGATGAAAAGACACCTGGAAACAAATGAAAATGAAAAAACTTCTTACCAAAACCTCTGGGGTGCCATGAAAGTAATACTAAAAGAGGAATTCACATCTCTATGAACACACATGAAGAAAATGGTAAGATCACAAGTTAACAGCTGAACAAATCAACTAAGGAAGCTGGTAAAGCAAGACCACCAAAACCCTAACTTCAGTAGAAGAATCCAGATGACCAAGTAAAAGCCCAAATTCAGGACATGGAAGGCAAACAGATAATACAAAAAATCAATGAAACAAAAAACTGGTTCTTAGAAGGATAAACAAGATTGATGAACCTACAGCTAGACTGATCAAGAAAAAGAAAGAAAAACTCCAAGTAAACACAATCAGAAATGCAAAGGATCAAGTTTCAACTGACCCTAAAGAAATACAAAAGATTATCAGAGACTACTATGTACACTTGTATGGAAACAAACTTGAAAATCTAAAGGAAATGGAGGACTTTCTGACATCACACAACTTCCCCAGGTTGATACAAGAAAAAATTGAGACCCTAAATAGACCAATAACAATCCAGGAAATTGACTCTGTCATAGGAAAACTACCTACAAAAAAAAAAAAAACCTTGTACCTGATGGCTGTGTAGCAGAATTCCACAAAACATACAAGAAGGAACTGATACCAATACTATTGAAAGTATTCCAGGCAATTGAGAAAAATCAAACTCTCCCCAAATCATTTTATGAAGTGAACATCACATTGATACCCAAACCAGATAAAGATCCGACAAAGAAAGATTATTATAGGCCAATATCCTTGATGAACATAGATGCTAAAATTCTCAACAAGATCCCAGCAAATCGAGTCCAACAACGCATCTCAAAAATCATCCACCAGAACCAAGTAAGCTTCATCTCCGGGATTCAGGGCTAGTTCAACATTTGCTAGACCATAAATGTAATTAAGTATATCAACAGTTGTAAAAACAAAAGCCATTGATTATATCATTAGATGTGGAAAAAGTCTTTGATAAAATACAGCATCTCTTCATGATAAAAACCCTCCACCATTTAGGCATAGATGAAACATACCTCAAAATAGTAACAGCCATCTATGAGAAACTTACAACCAGCATACTGCTAAACAGACAGAAATTGGAACCATTTCCATTGAAAACCAGAACAAGACAAGGATGTCCTTCTCATCCTTCCTTTTCAGCACAGTTTCAGAAGTCCTAGCCAGAGCAATCAGACAAGAAGGAGATGAGGGGTACCCAAATAGGAAAAGAGGAAATCAAGTTGCCCCTCTTTGCAGATGACATGATTCTATACGTTGAAAACCCAAGATAATCTGTCAAAAACCTCCTTGCACTGATAAGGGACTTTGGCAAAGTCCCAGGATATAAAATAAATATGCAAAAGATAGTCGCATTTCTATACACCAACAAAAACCAAACATAAACCCAAATAGAAAGCACAATCCCATTCACAATAGCCACAAAAAAATGAAATACCTTGGCATCTCCCTAACCAGAGAAAGACCTTACAATGAAAACTGCAAAACACTGCTCAAAGAAACCAAAGTTGACACAAACAAATGAAAAAATAATCCATACTCTTGGATTGGAAGACTGAACATTGTAAAGATATCCATCCTACCCAAGGCAATCTACAGATTTAACACAATATCCATTAAATTGCCAGCAGCATTCTTCTCAGACCTGGAAACAACTTACAGGAATTCACACAGAAACATAAATGACTTTGAATAGCCAAAACAATTCTCAGCAAAAAGAAAAAAGAAAAAAAAAATCCGTAAGTACCACATGTTAATCAAGATAACCTGGTATTGGTACAAGAATAGGCATATGGATCCCAGAAACAGGATAAAGATTCCAGAAGCAAAACCTCTATTTCTCAACCAACTCATTTTCAACAAAGCCTCCACCATCAACATTCTCAAATTTCAAATACTGTTTACTATTCAGTAAATGGTGCTGGAAAAACTGGCTGATCACATGCAGAAGATTAAAACAAGACCCCTACCTATCACCATAAACAAAAATCAACTCTAAATGAATCAAAGACCTAAATGTAAAACCTCAAACAATAAGAAAGGTTGAAAACACAGGAGACACCCTTATGGAATTTGGAACCGGCAACCAATTCCTGATCAAAACTCCAAGTGCCCATGCCATAAGAGATAAAATAGACAAGTGGAACCTCATCAAACTGACAAGCTTCTGCAAAGCCAAAGAAACCATCAAGAGAGCAGGGACGGCCAGGCTCAGTGACTCAGCCTGTAATCCCAGCACTTTGGGAGGCTGAGGTAAGAGGATTGCCTGAGTCCACGGATTCAAGACCAGCCCCAGCAACTTGGGGAGACCTAGTCTGTACAATAAATTAAAAATAAGCTGAGTGTGGTAGCATGCACCTGTTGTTCTAGCTACTTGGAAGGCTGTGTGGTAGCATGCACCTGTAGTTCCAACTACTTGGAAGGTTGTGGCAGAAGGATCACTGGAGCCTAGCAGGTAGATGCTGGGATGGCTGTGAGCTGCACACCAGCCTGGGTTATGGAGTAAGATTCCAACTCAAAAAAAAAAAAAAACAAATAGAGTGTGAGAGAGAGAACAGGGAGACAGCCCACAGACTGGGAAAAAATATTTGCCAACTGGTATGTCTGACAAAGGTCTAACATCTAGGATCTACAAGGAACACAAATGTGCTGAAAAGAAAAAAACAAACAAACAGCCCCATTACAAAATGGGCAAAAAATATGAATAGACACTTCTCAAAAGAAGACATACAAGCAGCCAACAGATACATCAAAAAATGCTCAGCCTAACTAGTCGTCAAAGAAATGCAAATTAAAACTGTACTGTGATACCATCTAACTCCAATCAGGATAGCCATCATCAATAACTCAAAAAACAACAGATGCTGGAGAGGATGCAAGGATAAAGGAATACTTCTATATTGTTGGTGGGAGTGTAAACTAGTACATCCTCTGTGGATACCAGTCTGGCGATTCTTAGGAAATCTAAAAATTGACCTTCCACAGGATCCTGTAATCCCCCAACTGAGAATATACACAGAGGAACTCAAATCACTCTATGAAAAAGATACCTGCGCATGTATGTTTATTGCAGCATTGTTCACAATAGCAAAAACATGGACCCAATTGTGCTGCCCATTGAAAGAGGACTGTATAAAAAAATATGGTACATATACACGATGGAATATTACAAAGTCATAAAGAAGGACAAAATTATGAATTTCAAAGCAACTTGGATGAACTTAGAGTTTATAATATTGAGTGATATCACAGAAACAAAGAACTGAGTATCATATATTCTCACCCATAAGCGGACCTTGAACAATTATTGTAGTAGCATAAGAAAAGGAGTAGCAGTAGTGGGAAATAGCCTAGGGTTGGGGGAGGCAGGGCCGGCAGTAATGGGAATCTGCTGGGAGAGCATACCTCATCAATAAATGTACCTGCATAATGAACATTTGTATACCTAACTCTGAATTGCACCCCACATCTTTAAAATAAAAAAGGAAGTAGAAAATCTGAAACAAAAAGAAAAAAAGAATGTATCATAGGTTTTTTCTGCTAACCCTTATCTCATGTGCACATTGCTTCTTAGACTTCTTTGGCAAGCATGTAAACTGTTCCAACGCCATAGCAGAAGAAGCAAGATTTGTTGCTATGAGAGGCTGCCCAGATCTTTCCTTGTGAACATCACACACAGTATCATGCATCTCAAACTTATCATGAAAACATGCAATTGTTAGGTGTGTTAGAGGTTCTGTTGCATACTCACACCTCCATTGTTGTTGCATTTGCACAAAATTCTCAAATTTCAAATACTGCTTCAAAATGATCTTTGAACTTTAACCGTACTTCTGCCATTTTCTTTGACTATCCTGCCTGTCACATGGTGATGCCAGCATACATTTGATTCATGCTATCTTTTGAGCAAACATCATGTTACACATTTGTTGGGAGCCATCCACGGAGACCCACTGAGCGTTAGGGATCAGGAAGGGCCATTGACCCTGAGACCACTAGGATGTGTTCAGGAGCTATTGACCCATTTCCTCCCCATTTCTACTCAGCACTAACCAGATTAAGCTCCTGTGAGCTCAAAACATAAAACTCTGAGATCGGGATGAACACAAGCTAACTTTAGAAGCTCATTACTCCCATTCTTCCACAAACTACAGCTTTGGCTTTCACACAACTTATAATTCAAACTCATGTCACATCTAAGAGCCTTAGTATTTGTCACAGGCTTCTGGGTCATGATCTTAGGATTTATTGAAGGTGTAAATTGTAAAATATAGTTTTAGAAGACAGCCATTTAGTTGAAAGAATGCAGCTGGGTTACTTGCAGGTAGGCCACTGTGCACTTTGGACTGGGCCACATTCTGAACATTCTGGAATGGGCCACTTTCACTTAAGCTTCTATAGAATTGTTTAACTTGGTATAAATCAATCAGCTTAGGATGAAAAAGGTTTATAGAATATGTCAGTCACGGATTAGGTTATCCTTTGTTATGGGATTTTAAGATTATCATATGAAACGGGTTTAAAGGCAATCATGGATTAAGGTTTCTGGTGGGTGGGGAACGCCCCTCCCACATCTGACTTTGTGTATAAAAGACCCGTTGTAATTCCCAATAACACACATCACTTCTGCACTGGACTGGAGTCCAGTCTCTTTCTCTCTCTCTCTCTTTCTCTCTTCTTCCCCACAATTGCCGATGCCGTCTCCACCTTTGGGGTACCCTGAACCCAGCTGGAGCTGGTCTCTGGCAAATGGCACCCAATGTGGGGCCTCAAGGTAAGCTTTCTTTTTCTTTTTCGGGATGGATAGGGCCTCACCCAGGGTGCCGCGGACCCCTCTGTAGAGACAGGCAGAGCAAGGAAGGGTAAGCAGTTTAGGAGCCGTGATAGAATCATGGGCCAGAGTGAATCTAAAGAAAGGAATATGTCTACTAGTATTTTGAACATATTGTCCAATAGAGGTACCAATTGGCTTGCCTTTTGCATTTTGTATGCCTTAGCTTTATGGAATGTTATCCGAGATGCTTTAAATCCACAGCATGATTTCTCTAAAATTCTGGCCAAAAATAAAGACACTCCCCTGCAGGCCGTAGCCTCAGCACCTCCTTTAGATGATGAATTTTCCCCCGAGGAGGAAATGGAGTTTGAGGAGGAAGTGATTGGGTATCATAAGTGAAAAAATCCTGGTAATGTTGCCAAGGTACCTCCTCCCACACCCTTTACTAGAAATAAGGTGAAAACACCGAAATTCACACCCGGGTATATGTCTCCAGCTAATGTAGGTATGCAGGGAGCCAGAAAAAAGGCTGAGAAAGAGGGAGCTTTTACCTTGTCTTCTTGCTTTCCAGTAATTTATATGGAAGAAGGCACAGTAAACAAGGCACCTCATTGGGAGCCACTACCATATAAATTGATTAAGGAACTTAAAGAGGCTTGTACTTGGTATGGCCCTACGGCTCCTTATACTATTACTATTATGGAACAATTTGCCACTCAGTGGATGACACCACAAGATTGGCAAAAAGTTGCTAAAAGCTGTTTGTCAGGAGGAGCCTATTTACTATGGAAAATGGAATTTGAAGATCAGGTAAGGATCCAGAGGGCTGTTAACCAGCAGAGGGATCCAAATCAGTTTCATATTTCTAGCAATATGTTGTTAGGAAAAGGAATATATGAGTCAGTTGACAGTCAACGAATCTTACCCAAGGAAATTACTAACTCCAGATGTCTAAAAGATTTATATATTCAGGGAGTTAAAGTTAAAGGCCTGCTAGATACAGGGGCTGATGTTTCTTGTATTGCTGGAAAAGACTGGCCGTCTTCCTGGACAACACGAGTAGCCCATCAGGACTCATTGGTATTGGTCAAGCGCCCTCTGTAGCCAAAAGTTCTCAAATCTTAAATTGGACAGATAATGAAGCTTCAGGAACCTTTTGTCCCTACATCATTCCTTCCATCCCCATTACACTTTGGGGACGTGATATTCTTGCTCAAATGGGCATGCTTCTGTATAGTCCAGATGACAAGGTGTCAGCGCAAATGCTACAAATAGGATGTGATCCCTTAAAGGGACTTGGAAAGAACAGGCATAAAAGGACCTGTTCAGGTTGTAGAGAGGAAAGACCAGTCTGATTAGTTAACCCAAAGACTGAGACGGGTGGCATGAATCCTGTTGAATCAAAGGAATAGTCTGAAGAAAAATGTAAACCAAATAAGGTTTTCACTTCCTTTGTCCTCTCCTATTCCTCCTACAACTCCAATTCCTGCCTTCCCTACTACTCTTCTTTCTTGTAATCTGTTCTGTGAGTCCCTTTGCCTTTATCTGGGAAGGAAGGGCAGGCGTCTACGGCCATGGCACCTAGCTCTGACTTTCAGTCTTTCTCTTTTACCTTCAGAGAAGGGGCAGGTGCCAAAGGCCACGGCACCTGACCCCAGCCTCCAGTCTTTCTCTTTGACCTTTGGAGAAGGGGTGGGTGCCAAAGGCCATTACACCTAACCCCAACCTCCAGACTTCTCACCTCCCCACATGTCTCTTCTCAAGGGGGTGGCTCAGACAAAAGGATGTTAAAAATTCTTCTTTGTTGTCTTCTTATGATAAATTTCTCTCAAGTTCAACTTTCCCAGATGGAAGTAAAGGAATCATATAAGTGAATCCTGTTAGCTAACTACAAAATAGGTGTTAATAAGCAGACTAGACTGGAAGAACAAGTTCTTTTGGATGTATTTTATCTCTCAGTCAGCACTGGCACAAACTCCAAAAATTAGAAAAGGGCCCACAAACCCCTCAACTATAACTATTGGACACAGCCTTTAAAATCTTTAACAACTGGGAGGAGAAAAGAATGCAGGACCAAAAACATAAGATAAACTTACTGCGTGCAGTCCGAGACATTGAGGTGGGAGAAGAGCTCACCATCTGCTACCTGGATATGCTGATGACCAGTGAGGAGCGCTGGAAGCAGTTGAGGGACCAACACTACTTTAAGTGTGACTGTATCTGATGCTAAACCCAGGACAAGGTGATCTGCAACTCTTTCACCATATGAACTGCAGAGATGCAGGAAGTGGGTGTTGGCCTGTATCCTAGTATGTCTTTACTCAAGCTGTGACCCTAACTGTTCAATTGTGTTTAATGGACACCACCTCTCAGTGTACCTGCTTGCCCCTTCAATGATATGGAAAAGGACTTGTCACTCATCCAGTGAGATACTGGCTTCCTGAAATGGAGAGACTGTGCTTATAACTCTAAGGTGGACTATATAGTACCTGGTCAAAGACTATATATTAGTGACTGGGGTTTTAATGGCTCTATGCTTGCTGCAACTAGAAGGCACTCCACTGAATGGGTACCAGACAAGCCATTCAACGTCATTTGTGGAGAGCCCTCACAGCCCTTCAACCAGTCAGCCTGTCTAGGCCTGTTGGACAAACTCAGCAGTACTACATTAGGGATGCTTGCAGTTCTCTTATGTGTTTTTAGTATGAAATAAGTACTAAGTTGTTAAAATTGAGTATCATAGCAATGTTTATAAGGTGTCTTGTACTGGGTGTATTTTTAACTAATTTTTTAATTAATGCCTTTTACGAAGGTTTTGTTATTCTTGAGCAGCCATCTTATTTGATGATTCTTGCATAATTGTCATCTCATTGTTATGATGCATATGGTTTACAGATATTGTATGAGGCTAATGCTCTTTTAGAAAGACAGAAAAGATTTTTGGCTACTTTTAATTTTAGGAGCTACAGCTTTAATAGCTACTTTTGAACTGTAGCATTATCTAGGGAAGGTCATACAACTACGTTTGCTGATCGACTGCCTAAAAATGTTGGAAAGTAAGGTTAGTGCTTTGGAGGAAGGAGTTTTAGCAGTAGGGCAAGAACTTGTGACCTTAAAAAAGAAATTGGCTCCCTAATGTCACTCTGAGTTTAAATCTGTCCATACTTGGGACAAAGTAACTTGGAATTTGGAACCATTCAGACCTGAGTATAGACCTTACTAAATTACATCAAGAAATTCAGGCATCATTTGCTAATCAAAATCATTAATGTCTATACTCATCAATGTGGGCATTTGCGGAGCAGTAATTCTTTTGTTGCTGTGTCTACCCCCAATCATCTTTAGAGTCACCTCAATGTGGAGTTTCATGGTTTTGTGCTAAAAAATAAAAAAGGGGGAGATGTTGGGAGCTGGCCACGGAGGCCCACTGAGCATTAGGGATCAGGAAGGGTCGTTGACCCTGAGAGCACTAGGATGCGTTCGGGAGCTACTGACCCATTTCCTCCCCCTTTCTACTCAGCACTAACCAGATTAAGCTCCTGTGAGCTCAAAACATAAAAACTCTGAGATCGGGACGAACACAAGCTAACTTTAGAAGCTCATTACTCCCATTCTTCCACAAACTGCAGTTTTGGCTTTCACACAACTTATAATTCAAACTCGTGTCTCATCTAAGAGCCCTAGTATTGGCACAGGTTTCCAGGTCATGATCTTAGGATTTATTGAAGGTGTAAATTGTAGAATATAGTTTTAGAAGATAGCCATTTAGTTGAAAGAATGCGGCTGGGTTACTTGCAGGTAGCCCACTGTGAACTTTGGACTGGGCCACATTCCAAACATTCTGGGATGGGCCACTTTCATTTGTAAAGTAAATACTTAAGCTTCTATAGAATTGTTTAACTTGGCATAAATCAACCAGCTTAGGACGAAAAAGGTTTATAGAATATGTCAGTCATGGATTAGGTTATCCTTTGTTATGGGATTTTAAGATTATCATATGAAACGGGTTTAAAGGCAATCATGGATTAAGGTTTCTGGTGGGTGAGGAACGCCCCTCCCACATCTGACTTTGTGTATAAAAGACCCATTGTAATTCCTAATAACACACATTGATTCTGCACTAGATTGGAGTCCAGTCTCTTTCTTTCTCTTTCTCTCTTTCTTCTTCACCCCAATCGCCAACGCCGTCTCCACCTTTGGGGTACCCTGAACCCAGCTGGAGCTGGTCTCTGGCACACATTGTTATCATAATTCAATTCAACTTGGAAAAGTAATACATAGATAACATCACTTAAAATATGTATACATTTTTTGATGTCCCTGGTATATTATAAAACACACACACACACATATACACACACACATTTATATATATAATATATTTATATTGTTCATGTTCCTTTGATGTATTGGCCCTTTTATTGTTATAAAATTACCGTTTTTACTCTTTTTACCTCTTTGTCTAATATTACTATAACTACCCCTGCTGCTAAGTTCCATTTGAATGAAATGTCTTTTCCATCCTTTCACTCTTAGTTTATGTGTATCCTTAAAGCTGAAGTGATTTTTTTGCAGTCGACTCAGTTGGGTCTTGTTTTTTCATCTATTCTGCCACTTTCTGTCTTTTGATTGGATAATTTATCCATTTACATTTAATGTAATTATTAATAGGTAAGGACTTGCTATTGTTAGTTTTTTGGTTGTTGTTGTTGGTGGGTCCTTTTTTTCTTTTTCCTCTTTTGCTGTCATTGGCTTTGTAGATTGATAATTTTCTGTAGTGGTATACTTTGATTTCTTTCTTTGTATCTTTTATGTACCTGTTATAGGTTTTTGTTTTGTAGTTACCATTAAGCTTACACAAAACATAATTATAACATGCTATTTTAAGCTGATAAACACTTAAATTTGATTGCATCCCAAAACGCTATACTTTTACTCATCCCCTCCCTACATTTTATGATTTTGGTGTCGCAATTTACATATTTTAATATTGCATATTCCTAAACAAATTATAATAGCTACAGTTATTTTTAATAGTTTTGTCATCTACATGGCTGGGTGCAGTGGCTCACACTTGTAATCCTAGCACTTTGGGAGGCAGAGGTGAGAGAATTTCCTGAACTGAGGGGTTAGAGTCCAGGGTGGGTAACTTGGTGAGACCTCATCTTTACAATAAATGAAAGACTTAGGCAGGCATGGTGGCACTCACCTGTAGTTCCAGCTACTTGAAAGGCTGAGGCAGAACACCTTAGCCCAGCAAATTGATGCTGTGGTGGCTCTGAATGTGTCACTGCACTCCAGCCTGGGTGACAGAGTGAGACTCCAGCTTAAAAAAATAATTTACACACTGTTATTACAATATTAAAGTATTTATAATTTGGCTATGTTTTTACTTTTACAAGTGATTTTTATGTTTCATATCTTTTTATATGACCAATTAGTGTTCTTTTATTTCAGCTTGAAGAGCTCCTTTAATGATTTCTTTAATAAGCACTAGTAGTGATAAAATCCTTCAGCTTTTGTTTCTCTGGAAAAGTCTATATCTCCCTCATTTCTGAAGTATAGATATTTTGGGTCAATTATTCATGGTTAGCAGGCTTTATCTTTCAGCACCTTCAGTACATTATCCCACTTTCTTTTTGCCTTAAAAGTTTCTCTGAGAAATTTACTAATAGACGTATTTGTTTTCTTTCATTTAAAAAATTATTTATTTATTATAAAGTTGTGGGGTACAAATGAGGTTTTACTACATAAGTAGGCTGCATGCAGCTAAAGTTTGAGCTTCTAGTTGGCCCTCACTCCCCCAGGGAGTGGACCAGTTTCCCTTTGTGTTGTCACATTTCTCCCACTCTCCTCCCTCCCTTCCCTAGCAGTGCCCAGTGACTGCTGATCCCACCATTGTGCTAATTTGACTAGTGTTCAGTTCTTTATTTCTGTAATAATTCAGTTAATATGATGGTCTCCAACTGCTTCCATGCTGCTGTGAAGGCAATGATTTTGCTCTTCTTTATGGTTGCATGATACTCCATCATGTATATATATGCACCACATTTTCTTTATGCAGTTCATTTTGGATGGGCACCAGAGTTGGCTCCATGTTTTTGCTATTGTGAATAGTGCAACAATAAACATGCATGTGCAGGGGTTGTTTTGGTAGAATGATTTATGTTCTTCCAGGTATATTCCCAGGAGATAGATTGCTGCATTGTATGAGAGATCAATTTTTAGTTCTTTTAAGAATCACCACACTACTTTCCATAGAAGTTTAACAAGCTTCCATTTTCACCAATGGTGTAGAAGCTGTGCCAGCTTTCTGCAGCTGTGCCAGCACCTGTTGTTTTTGACTTATTATTGATAGTCATCTTTACCGGAGTTAAGTGGTATCTCACTGTAATTGATTTGCATTTCTTTGACGATTAGTGAGGCTGAGTATTTTTCCATGTGTCTGTTGGCTACTTGTATGTCATCTTTTGAGAAGTGTCTGTTCATATCCTTTGCCCACTTTCTAATAAGGTTTTTTGGTTTTTTCCTTTCACTTCATGTGAGTTCCTTGTAGAACCTGGATATTAGGCCTTTGTCAGAAGCATAATTTCCAAATATATTTTTTTCTCATTCTGTGGGTTGTCTCTTTACTCTTTTGATGGTTTTGGTTGTGCAAAAGTTTTTCCGTTTGATAATGTCCCATCTGTCTATCTTATCTTTTGCAGCATTAATTTTTGGGGTCTTAGTCATGAATTTATTGCCTACTCTGATGTCCAAAATGATGTTTCCTACGTTTTCTTCCATGATTCTTGTCGTTTGAGATTTTGCATATAGGTCCTTGATCCATTTTGAGTTGATTTTTGTATATGGTGACAGGTAAGCGTCCAGTTTCATTCTTCTGAATGTAGTTAGCCAGTTTTCCCAGCACCATTTTCTAAATATGGTTTCCTTTCCCTGGTCATTGTAATTGGTGGTTTTGTCGAAAATTAGGTGCTTGCTTTCTTGTGAGAATCTTTTTTTTTTTTCACTTGCTGCTTCTAAGATTCTGTCTTTGCCTTTGATTTTTGACGGTTTAGCTATAATATGTATTAGTGTTGTCTTTTTTGGTTTGTGCTTGATTGGGGGGGTTTTGAACTTCTGTTTCTGGAGTATTTATACCTTTCCTCAGATTTGGGAAGTTTTCAGCTACTATTTTTAAATAAGTTTTATGCACATTTTTCTCTTTCTTCTCCTTTTTGGCTACTATTTATCCCATAAATCTCATAGGCTTTCTTTATTTTTTATTTTTTCTCTTCTGTTTGCATATTTTCCAGTGATTTTTGAATTTAAAGATTTTTTTCTTCTATGTGAGCCATTATGTTGGCAGTATTGCAATTTTCATTTTAATTATTGTGTTATTAAATTCTAGAATGTTTGCACTTTTTAAAAATTTCAATCTCTGTAAAACTTCATATTTTGTTTATTTGTAGTTTTCCTAATATTATTAAATTGTATCTCTGTGTTCTTTTGAAGTTTCTGGAGATTCCTTAATCTGATTATCTTAAATTTCTTGTCAGAAAATGGAAAGATCATTATATCCTTGAGGTCAGTTACTGGGAAATATTGTGCTCATTTTGTGGCACAATATATATATTGGTTTTTAGATGTTATTTATCAAATTACATTGATGTCTGGTTGTTTGATGCATTGTCACTTGTTCTAGACTTTATAAACTATTTTTGGTAGAGAAAGACCTTTCCCTTTTTGTGGGTAAAAGGATACCAGCTGGGTGGGGTAAAGCAGTTTTGGCTTCAGTGTAGGCATAGCACCATAGTCTCTGTACAGATTTGTCATCTGAAGTCAATGTTGGCAAATATTGCAGGAGTCCTCAGCAGCCAAAACTTTGTCACAGTGGCAGAAAGGGCTTTTGGAATTTTTAATTGTAAAGGCTGTTAAGGTTCTTCTATCAGGGAGGTTATGGACAATGGAATCCCTTTTGACATTGGTATGGCTTGAGGGTGTACCTGTTTCAGTGTCTGACACATGATGCTCATGAAGCAATCATGGAGCTGGGTTCTGAAGCATAGGCAGGCATAGGTGCTCCATGGCTCCAGGGTTGGGGACAGTTAAGATCTGGTGTATGGAGAACATGCATGTGTTGCCACACAACAGTTCCAAGGGTCTGGGTGCAGACTAGCCAATAAAAGCAGTGTCATATGTTCTGTGATAAGGACATGAGCAGTGTAACTGCAGAGCTAGAGTCTAGAGTATGTGCATACAAGGAGGCACAACAGCTCTCAGGGCTGGAGAGTAGGTTAGCTCTCTGTGAATGAGGCTCAAATGCCAGAGAAATGAACACTTGTGGAGCAGCTACAAAGCTGATATCCATAGATTTGGTGCACAAAGAGCAACTAAAGCCTCCAAGACCAATAGCAGGGCTCCCTTTAATATGGTAACTCTGGTGTTTGGTTTGTGTGTATGTCTTGTGTAGCTACAAAGCCAGTATCTGAAATACTGGCAAGAATGAAGCAGGCATAGAAGTGGGATCTAGAGTGGGGGCATGGATAAAGCACCTGAAACTCCAGGTTCAGGAGCCACACGAGTTTGGGAAAGTTGATAGCTCCAGACCTGGAACAGCTTAATAGCAGTTGCTTCTTGAGAAGAGCACAGCTGCATCCCAATCATCAGGGGTAGATTGTTTGTTGACAGAGATGGCTTTTGATTACCTCACAGGCAAAAGCTTCCCATGTCCTCTGAAGAAATGGTCACTGAAGACTGGTGGCACTCACCCCATGGTGGATACTGAAAGCCCCACCCCTCTTTGTTTCTAGATGTCTCCAGATGCCTCAGATATTTAGTCTTTTCTGTGCAGTTATTCTTCGTTTATTATTTATCCATTTTGTTGCTGCAGATTTTTAAATGGATACTCGAGCCCTTCTGAGACTATATTCATTGATAGATACCTACCTATTTTTTTTATAACGTGATGAAGCTGATACCTCTGACCATACCATCTTTATTATATCACTAGATATAGATTATTTACATAGTCTGGATAAGCCTTATTCAATCACTTGAAAGGTATTAAGAACAGTGTTGAAGCTTCACTGAAGAAGAAGGAATTCCACATATGGATGGCAGCATTAACCTGTGCCCAAAAGTAGAAGACTTTTTTTTTCCTGACAGCCTGCCTTATAAATTTTGGAGTGGCCTAATCAGTACTCACAATTGTATAAACCAATTCCTCATAATAAACTTTCATATATATATATGGACACATCACATTTAGTTCATCCATTCTTCAGTTCATAGACATATGGATTATTTCTACATTTTGGCTATTATGAATGATGTTGCTATTAACATTCAAACATAAAGTTTTGCATGGACACAGTTCTCATTTATCTTGGCTATATACCTTGGCTATATAGGAGCCAGGAGAAGTCATCATAGTAAGGTTTGTGCCCTTGAATGAGGCAATGACTTATTGAATTCTATAAAAATTCATAAGCAACAAAAAATAGACAAAAATAGATTAATTGAACTTTATTAATATTAAAAAAATTTTTAAACTTTACATTTCAAAGGACACTATTTAAAAAGTGACTACTTGGAAAGCTAAGGCAGAAGGATCACCAGAGTCCAGCAGGTCATCACTGGGGTGGCTGTGAGCATGCCACTGCTCTCCTGCCTGGGTGAGAGAGTGAGATTCTAACTCAAAAAAAAGAAAGAAAGTGAAAAGACACTCACAAAATGGTAGAAAATACTTTAAAATCATATATGGTGAAAGACTTGTATTCAAAATGTTTTTTAATACTCTTGCAATCAATAATAAAAAACAAAATTCTAAGCAGCAGTTTTTAATAGCTATTTCTTCAAAGAAAATATGCAAGATAGTTAAATAATCATATGAGACACACCCACATTCACTAGTCATTAAAGAAATGCAAATCAAAACCACAAGATGATATTTCATGTACTAGAAAGGCTATTTTAAAAAAATTAAACAATAACAAGTATTAGCATGTGTAGTAATTTGAACTTTTATCTATTGCTGGCAAGAGTTTAAAATGGTACAGCTGCTTTGGAAAACAAGTTGGCAATTTCTCGAAATGTTATACAAAGTGCTGTCATGTGATCTAGTAATTCAAGCTCTAGGTATATAGCCAAGATATATGAAAACTGTGCCTATGCAAAACTTTAGGTATGAATGTTAATAGCAACATCACTCATAATAGCCAAAAACTAGAATAACCTATATGTCTATGAGCTGAAGAGTGGATGAACAAAACATGATATGTTCATAGAGTAGAATATTATTCAGCAATAAAAATGATTAAATACTATATGAACTGAATTGTGTCTCTCCAAATCCATTGGTTAGAACCCTAACCATTCTGTATTGGAGATAAAGTTTTTAAGGAGGTCATTAAGATTAAATAAGGTAATGGGGAGGAGCCCTGATGTTATAAAACTGGTGCCCTTATAAACAGAGACAAAAACACTAGAGCTCTCCTTTCATCATGTGAGCATACAGCAAAACAACCACCTGTAAACCAGGAAAAGAGTCTTCTGCAAAACACAAACATGCTGGCACCCTGATCTCAGACATTCAGTATTCATAACTGTGAGGAAATAAGTTTCTGTTTCTTAAGCCATCTAGTCTGTGGTACTCTGTTATGGCAGTCAGAGCTGACTATACAAATCCTGACACATGCTACAACGTGTGTGAACATTGGAAACATTATGCTAAATGAAAAAAGTCAGACACAAAAGTTCAAATATTATACAGTTCCATTTATATAAAATGTCCTTGACAAGAAAATCTAAAAGAAAGATGTTAGGTTAGTGTTTGCCCGGGACTGAGGAGAAGGGGATGAGAAGTAATTGTTAATAAAGTCAAGGTTTTTCATTAGAGTGATGAAATGCTCTAAAATTAGATAACGATGATGGCTGTAAAACTTTGTAAATTTCTTAACAGCAATGGAAACGTACAGCTTAAAAGTGTGCAGATCATTGTATGTGAATTTGTAATAACAAAGTTGTTATAAAAATAACTATACAGAGAGGTAGATTGAAAAATACTTTAAAAGAACCAAAGAGGAATAGTAAAAATTGTTTAAGTAACTGACAGAAAGCCAGAAAAATAAAAACAAAGCAACAAAAATAAAAGGAACCAACAGAAAACAAACTTTAAAATTATAGACTTAAGAGTAGTTGCCACATTAATAATTACTTTAATGTCTGTAATCCTAGCACTTTGGAAGTGGAGGTGAGAGGATTGCTTGAGTTCAGGGTTTTGAGATCAGCCTGGAAAACATGGGAAAACTTCATTTCTACAATAAATCAAAGACATTAGCCAAGCGTGGTGGTACATGCCTGAAGTTCCAGTTACTTGGAAGGCTGAGGCAGAAAGATCACCTGAGCTCAGCAGGCTGAGGTTGTGGTGGTTGTGAGTATGTCACTGCACTCCAACCTAGGTGACAGAGTGAGACTCTGACTCCAAAAACAAACAAAAAAAGAACAAGAACAAAAACAACAAAATCACTTAAATGTAAATAGTCTAATTACACCAATTAAAAGAATGGTGGAGTAGATTTTGAAAAAAAATGACCAAATATGTCAGTTTTTAACATTGTTTCTGAAACCAATTGCCAGTAACTTCATGGCTTATACAACACAAGTTTATTTTCTTAGTGCTCTCAATGTAAGAATCCTGAAATGAGTCTCCCTTGACTGATATAAAGATATCGGTAGGGTTATGTTCCTTTCTGAAAGTTGTAGGGAAGAATCAATTTTCTTCTCTTTTCCGGTTTCTATGGGCTGTTTGCATTATTTAGTTCATGATCGTTTGCTAGCTTCAAAGCTAGCAGTGGCAAGTTGGGTTCTTCTCTCACTACTATCTCTTTCTTGACTTCTCTCTTTCTTGCTTTTCTCTTCCACTTATAAGAATGCTTGTGACTGCATTGAGTTCACCTGGAAATCCAGAATCATCTTAATTGCCCTTTGCCATGTTACTTAACATATTCACAGGTTCTGGGTTTACGACTTAGACATCTTTGAGATTTACTTTTCTGCCTACCATACTCAACTATATATTGTCTGCAAGGAACTCATTTTAAATATGATGGCATAGACATGTTATAGGAAAAAAAGATGGAAAAATATGCCATGCAAATATTAATAAAAAGAAAACAGTAGTAAGTATGTTAATATCAGATAGTCTTCACAGTAAACAAAACTATAAAAATAAAGAGATACTATATAATAATAAAAGATTCCATCCACCAAAAAGATGTTACAATTTTAAGTGTGTGTGTGTGTAAGAAAAAAAGTGTTAAAACACATGAAGTAAAAACTGATACAGTTAAAGGCAGAAATAGACAAATACACAACTATAGTTGGGGACTTCAACATCTACAATTTATAGAAATACTGGACAGAACTCTTCAAAGATGTAAAATAACTGAACATCCACAAATAGGATCTAATAAAAATGTATAGAATATGTGTATTATTTTAATATAATAAGTAATGTATGTTTGGTCTTTGACCTGAGTTCTTGGCACAAAATTTCTAAAACCCTTCGAATTCCCCTAGTGATAGAGATGGAAGAAGTGTACTATGCTATTCCTTTAAAGAAGAGAAGGAACCTCCTTCTCATGTTTGAGATGAAAATTCTCAATTTGTAGCTAAATCAGACAGAAATGCAACTGAAAATGCACTATTGTGATTAGCATTTGAAGTGGGAAGCAGACCTGTGAAACTGAGTTCCTAACTTGTGGGGTTTGACCTAACTCCAGGTAGTATCAGAATTGAATTAAGTTGTAAGACACCCATTTGGTGTCTGCAAAGAATTAAGTAATTTCTTGGTATGGAAACCCCACATATTTGGTGTCAGAAGTGTTGCTAGTAAGAAAATAAATACAATTTTCTTTAATATGACATCTAACAACAACAAAATATATATTCTTTGCAAACCAACATTAAACATATAGGAAACTAGTCCATATACTAGATCATAAAATGCATTTTAACAATTTTAAAAAACCCTGGAATCATATAGGGTATATCCTCTTACCATAATGAAATCAAGCTAGGATTTAAACTAATAATTAGCATTATGCTAGAAAACAACTAGAACTTCTTTAAACTCTTGGAGATTAAACTTCACATTTCGAATTACTCTATAAATCAAACAGTAAGTTCCAAGGAAAACAAAACTCCATAATAAACTGGATTAGAGTTAAAATACAACATATCAAAGTATAGCTACAGTAATACAGATAAAGGACCCTTTAAAAATAAATTGAGATCATTATATGATTATATTAAAAAAAGATTTAAAATCAATAATATAAACTTTCACCTCAGGAACTAAAAACATAAAGCAGATTAAAGCAAACAGAGAAGTAAAATAAAAATCAAAGCCGGGCTCGGTGGCTCAGCCTGTAATCCCACGCCTTTGGGAGGCTGTGGTAAATGGATTGCCTGAGCCCGCGGGTTCAAGACCTGCCTGGGCAGGCGAGACCTCATCTCCACAATAAAATCAAAAAATTAGCCGGGCGTGGTAGTGCGCGCCTGTAATTCTGGCTACTCGGATGGCTGAGGTGGAAGGATCACCGGAGTCCAGCAGGTCGAGGCTGCAGTGGCTGGGAGCAGCCACTGTACTCGAGTCTTGGTAACAGGGTGAGACTCCAACTCAAAAAAAAAATTGGAAAGAGAAAAACAATTAAGAAAGTCAATCAAATCCAAAGACCAGCTCTTTAAAAATGCAAAAATATATTAATAAGCATCTAGCAATAGCAACAATAAGAAAAAAAACACAAGTTTGTCAGTATCAGAAATTTAAAAAAGAATGTTACTATAAACCCTGCAAACAACACAAAGCTAATAAGGTAATACTATGATGATCATATGAACATAAATTTGAAAGATAGAATGGATCAATTCCTTGAAAACCACAAACAACCAATGTCACCCAAAATAAAACAGATAATCGGAATAGTTCCATAGCTAATAAATAAATGAAATTCATAAGGTAAATAATTCCAAAACAATTCTTCAAGTACAGATGATTTTACAAATTCTATGAAACATTTAATAAAGAAATAACACCAATTCTATACAATCACTTTCAGAAGCAGATGATGAGGAAATAATTCCCAATTAATTTTATGAGGCCTGGTAGTAAAACCAGATGAAGACAATACCAAAGAAAACAAATTCGGATTAAAGACAAATATCTCTCATGAGTATGCATGCTGAAGTCCTAAATAAAATATTACAAAATTGATTCAGCAATATAAAAATAATTATGCAACATGATCAAGTTCTTATTTCATGAATATAAGCCTGGTTTAATATTCTAAAATTTAATAATGTAATTCATCATGTTAATATAATAAAGAAGAAACAATATTAATATATCAACCAATGCAGAAAAAGTATTTGAAAAATCTAACACTCATTCAGTTTAAAAATCTCAGTAAACCAGAAGTAAGTGGAAACTATCTCACCTTGATAGACAATATCTCTTAAAAGCCTATAGTTTACCTCACATTTAATCGTAAAAGACTAAAGGCTTTTTCTCTAAAATTAATAACAAAGTAAAAATGTCCACTCTCACCTCTTTTATTCAAGATACTATTGAAAGTTCTAACCAGTGCAATAAGGCAAGGGAACAAAATAAAGGGCATAATAAAAAAAGAAAAAATTAAACTATCCCTATTTTCAGACAATGTAACTGTACCTGTAGAAAATATCAAGAAATCTACTCCGCAATATATCTTAGAAATAATAAGTGAGTTTGGCAAGGTTACATGTTAACACAAAAATAATGATTTTATGTCCATATGGTAGCAATAATGTGGAAACTGAAATTAAAAACACAATACCATTTACGATAGTTTAAAAAAAGTAATACTTGGGCATAAATGTTTTTAAAAACTGCACAGAAACACTGTGCGACAAAAACTACTCATATTGATTTAAAAATCAAAGACAAGTGGTGTGACATATATATTCATTGATCAAAAGATTCAACAAAGTATAGAGGCAAATTCTTATTAATGTAATAAATAGTTTTGATGATGTTCCTATAAAATCCAAGCAGGTATTTTTGTAGCTAGACAAGTTTATTCTAAAATGTATGTGGATGATACACTGTGATCAAGAGGGTATTATACCAAGGATGTGAGGATGGCTCAGCATATACAAATCAATAAATGTGATACATAACACAAATAGAAGTAAAGAAAAACTATATTATCTTCCCAATAAATGCAGAAGAAGCATTTGATAAAATCCAACATCCCTTCATAACAAAAAACACTTAATAAACTAGGCAGAGAAGAAACACATTTCAAAATAATAAACATCATGCATGACAAACTCACAACCAAAAATCACATTGAATGAAGAAAAGTTGAATGCATTTTCTCTAAAAACTGGAACAAGAAAAGGATGCTCGTATTCACTACTCCTATTCAACACAATTTTGGAAGTCCTAGATTAAGCAGTCAGGCAAGAGAAAGAATAAAATGTATCCAAACTGAAAAACAGGAAGTCAAATTAGCCTTACTTGCTGATGATATAATCTTATATGTAGAAAACCCTAGATTCCACAAAAAAATTCTAAATTTGTTAAATGAATTCAGTAAAGTTGCAGGATTTAAAATCAATGCACAAAAATCAGTAGTTTTTCTACACACCAATAAGTATCTAGCTGAGCACCAAATCAAGAAGCCAATTCCATTTACAGATGCTTCAAAAAAAAATAAAATACTTAGAAATATTACCTATTGCCGTATACAAAAATCTACTCTAAATGGATCAAAGACCTAAATGTGAAACCTCAAACTATAAGATTCTTAGTAGAATATGTAGGAAACACTTATAAACATTGAAGTAGGCAACCAATTCTTGATCAGATCCCCAAAAGTGAATGCCATAAAAGATAAAATAGACAAGTGGGACCTCATCAAACTGAAAAGTTTTTGCACAACAAAAGAAATCATCGACAGAGGAGAAAAAATATTTGCTGATTATGTATCTGACATAAGCCCTAACATCTAGGATCTACAAGGAGCAAAAATGAGTTGAAAAGAAAAAAATTCTATCAAAAAGTGAGTAAATGACAAGAAGACATTTCTCAAAAGAAGATATACAAGAAGTCAACAGATATATTTAAAAATGCTCAGCTTCCCTAATCATCAGAGAAATGCAAATAAAAACCACAATGAGATATTACCTTATTCCAGTAAGGATTGCCCTCATCAATAAATCTAAAAATAATGCATACTGGTGAAGGTGTGGAGAATAGGGAGCACTTCTACGCTGTCGGTGGGAGTGCAGGCTAGTTCAACCTCTATGCAAAGCAGTGTGGCAATTCCTAAAAGGACTAAAAATTGACCTTCCATACAATCCAGCCACACCTTTCCTGGGAACTTATCTGGAAAAGCAAATCATTCTATAAAAAAGACTCCTGCATATGCATGTTTGTAGCTGCACTATTCATAATAGCAAAAACATGGATCCAACCCCACTGCCCATCAAAAGTGGATTGGATAAAGAAAATGTGGTTCATATACATGGTGGAGTATTACACAGCCATAAGGGAGAACAAAATTACAATGTGTAGCAAATTGGATGGAGTTGGAGACCATCATACTTAGTGATCCTTCACAGAAACAAATAGCTGAATATCAAATGTTTTCACTCATAAGTGGGACCTGAACATTAATCACATTAGCAAAAGAGAGGGATAGGCCACTGATGGACACCGTCAGAGGAAAGAGGGGGAAGGGATACATAGCATCACAAAGTGTACCTAGTCTTAAACCAGGGAAACTCAGGGCCGGTTGGAGGTCCAAACTTCACCTGCATGAAGCCTGCTTCTGCAACTAATCCTAACTTGTACCCCACGTACATATAATTTTTTTAAAAATAAGATGAAAAGACAAGTCAAAGTCTTGGAGAAAATGTTTACAAACCAAACATCCAAAAAGGACTTGTATTTAAAATACGTAAAGAACTCTTAATGCTCAGCTGTGAGAAAAAACAATGAAATTAGAAGATGGCCAAAGGACATGAACAGATATTTTTTCAAAGAGGATCTACGAATGACAAGTAAGCACATGAAAGAATGTCATCATTAGCCTTTAGGAAAATGTTATTTGAAACCACAATAGCAAAAACATGGTACCAAACCTGCTGCCCATCGGAAGAAGACTAGATTTTTTAAAAAGTGTGGTACATGTACATGATAGAGTATTATGCAACCATAAGAAGGACAAAATTATGAACTTTGCAGCAACTTGGATGTATTTAGAGTCTGTCATACTCAGTGATCTATCACAGAAACAAAGAACTGAATACTCCATGTTCTCATTCATAAGTGGAACCTGATCGTTTATCACAATTCTACAAGAGAGGGATTGGCAGTAGTGGGACACTGTTGGGAGGGGGAGTTGGCACATAACATCAATAAGGACACCTGATCCTAAACCAGGGGAAGTGAGGACCAGTGGGAGGCCCAAACTTCACCTGCAAGTAGACCACTTATGTACCTAATCCTGACTTGAACCTCACATCTTTAAAATAAAGGGGGAAAACACACACACAATGAGATCCACGACATACCTATTAGAATGTCTAAATAAAAAATACTAACAATAGCAAATGCTGACTGAGATGCTGAATAACTAGATCTCTCACACACTGCTACTACTAGGAATGGTAAATTGCACAATTACCCTGTAAAGCTATTTGGTATGACTAAATGTGCCTTTGCTATAAAACCTAGAAATTTCACTCTTAGGTAGATAAGAGAAATCAAGACATGTCCTCACAAAAATTTGCACATGAATGTACAAGAGCAGCTTTATTTGTAATAGTCAAATAATGGAAACAACCCAATCATCCTTCAGTGGATGAATGGATAAATAAATTGTGGTGTGTTGCTATACTGGAATAGTATTCAGCAATAAAAATGACCCAACTATTGATATGCACAGTCACTTATATTGGTCTCAAGGTCATTATAATAAATGAAAAACAAAAGCCAATCTTAAAAGATCATATCATGTTTGATTCCATTTATACAATATCCTCAAAATGGCAAAGTTATAAAGATGGAGACCATATCAGTAGTGGCCAAGGTGTTAGGTATGGAATGAGGTTGTGATATAAAGGTATACCACAAGTTAATCTTTTTATCATGATGGAACAGTTCTGAATTTTGATTATGGTGATTATATAAATGCATGCATGTGACAAAATTTCTTAAAACTGTACACATACATACATCAGTGCATATAAAAATGAGTGAAATCTAAAGGTCTGTAGTCCAGTTAATAGTATGGTACTAGAGTCAATTTTCTGGTTTTGATAATGTACTATAGATTTATAAGATCTTTGCACTGGGGAGAGTGAGGTAAAAAGTACAGGAGAACTCTGCATTAAAAAATTTCAATATAAAAAGTTTTAAAGAATGACTTCCTGCTAAAACTCATTGAAGCACAATTTGCTGGCTTAATGAAGAAGCCAATCAAAAAAAACTTTAGGTTTTTCACATATAACACACTTTGGAAAAAATTATCTTATGATATAACAAATGTTTATAAGATATTCATTGTCAAGGATGTTGATCCACAATTAAGAAGTAGGTTTTTGCTTTGGTTTTGTTTGGCATAAAAGCACTCTCTGATTTCAAGAAGTACAATTAAAAATTCTTCAGAAGCCTCTCTGGAAAAACTAGTGGTCATTCTTGCAGCCATTGAACTGAATCATCTATCAGAGCCAGAACTCGAGTGAGACATTCAGGAAGTTTGATTGTTAAGTCGAGGCCAACTCTGTACTCTCTGATGCGCCACACAGATGCAGCAGCATTGTTCCAGTCTAAAGCTAGCAAAGAAAAGTTGACTAGAAAAAGGAACATTTGTACACTGCTACACTGTTAGTGGGAATGTAAGTTAGTGTAGTCATTTTGGAAACTAATATAGAGGTTCTTCAACAGACAAAAAATAGAACTACCATATGATCCAGCATCTCCACTGTGGGTATGCATTAAAAGGCACTGAAATTCATATGTCAAAGAGATGTCTGAACTCCCAT
The DNA here is from genome assembly GCF_000164805.1 of Carlito syrichta. Lineage (NCBI taxonomy): Eukaryota > Metazoa > Chordata > Mammalia > Primates > Tarsiidae > Carlito > Carlito syrichta. Next base: position 49,672 of record NW_007248677.1, read on the forward strand.
GTTAAGCCTTATTCACAATAGCTGAGATGAAAGCAATTTGTGTCCTTCAATGGATGAATGGATAAATAAATTATGGTATATATACATAATGAAATATTAGTCTGCCTTTAAAAAGGAGAGCCTGTCATTGGCAACAACATGAATGAAACTGGAAGACACTATATTAAGTGAAATGAATCAGGCACAAAAAGATAAATATTGTATAATCTCATTTATAGGTGGAATCTAAACTTGAGGATTACATAGAAACAAAGAATAGAAATGTGGTTACCAAAGGCTGAAGGGGAAATGGAGAGAGGGAGAAAGGAAAGATGTTGAACAAAGGGTACATAGATTTAGTTAGAATGGAGCAATAAATTTTATCAATTTGTTGTATCGCATGGTGATCACAGTTAATAATAATGTATTATATATTTGTAGTATATATTTTAAAATTGCTTAAAGAATAGATTTCTAGCATTACCATCACCCAAAATGATAAGTTAGTGAGATGATGGATATGTTAATTAGTTTGGGTGAATCATTTTGCAATGTATACAGAGATAAAAATATAATATTTTCCCTGTAAATATACACAATTATTATTTGTCAGTTAAAAATAAATGCACAAAGAAAACAAAAAAAATTATTAAGATAGACTCATCTATAGAAATTACCAGAGTAAATTTTGCAATATATTTATAATTTAGTTTAAGAAGCAAATTCTCCCCCCCACAAATTTAATTAAAAAAAAAAAAGAGAGGAGACAGGAACAAGATGGCAACAGCATAGGTGGACTTGTGAGGTTCTCTGAACATGAATTCCCAAAAACACTCTTACTTTTCTTCCCCCATCCCCCAGCCCACCACCAGCTGTGCTGGTCCGAGGCCCAGGGACCTTCGGTCCCACACAGGGCTGGATACTGTGGCCCCCTGCTGCTGCTGTTCCACCACATGCATGGGAGTCTTGGGTCCCAGTTCCCTCCCTGGCTACATTGTCTCCCACCTGGAACCCCCACCAAGCCAACGGTCACTCAGGGAGGCTCTGGGCACCCACCCCTCAGAGACACCAGTCCCATTCCTGGCTAAAATACCCTGTGGGGGACCCAGGGACACTCTAGCTGCTCACTGCCTGCCCTTTGGAGCTTTGGAGCTCTGGAGCTCTGGGCCCACTCTGGCTGAGGCACTCAGCATGTGACCCCAAGCTGGGGGACCCAGAAAGCAGAGAGAAACGGATCTGCAAAAACTGCCTCAGCCATTCTCCAGGAAGAGACTTCCATTGTCCCGCCCACCTGTCAACAAACCCTGCCTCAGTTCCTAAGGTAATGTCGTGAAGCAGGAGACAAAGCCCCACCCCTACACTGAATCAGACAAAAGCAACTCCCAGACAGCCAACTGAAAAACAAAAAAATAAACCCAAACTGTGAGTAAATCTAGCTGCCAGCAGCAAAAAACAAAGGGGAGAGGCTGGAGATAGAGCTGAAGTGACTTTAGTCTGATCGCTTATTTTGACTTGTGATTTTATCATTTTGACTGCTTGTTTTGATCACATTTGTTGTTTGCCTTCTGACTTACACTGTTTCTTTATTTTATTGGTCTGTCTCTGTGCAGCTATCAGTATTCTTTAGGAAATCTTTCTTATGTGTCTTTTTTCACTTCTTTCCAGCCTTCTGTATCTTTCTCACCTGATAGTTGATATGTATGTCTGTTTTCCCTCTCATTCTTCTCTCTTTCTAACTTCCTATTGACCCCTCGTCCTCCATTATTTTCCTTTTTTATACCCCCCCTTTTAATCTAGGGGCCATGACTATATACTGTTGAATGGACATATTTTAAGGCAGAGGGAAATAGGTTCCAGTGTGCTCATCCACCTGTTTGTGGATGCTAGAATCAGCATATACATTCTGAACCACAGCTTCCCACTCAATTAAATCTCAAATCTGCAAAAAGTACAGATTGCAGAGTACACTTCAACCTCAAAAGTGAACAAAGCAAGAAGACCCTCATAAGGAAGAACAGGATATTGCAGAAGAGAAATAAAAAGCAACTCCACCTTCCCTCAAAAACAGAATTAAAGAAGGGGAGGGAAAGGGGGAGAGAGA
>NW_007248677.1:52167-68098 GCF_000164805.1 Carlito syrichta
GATAAGCATGGAAAGCAGAATTACCCAAGCAGAAGAAAGAATCTCAGAGCGTGAGGACCAAAATATAGAACTGAACCAAACTCTCAAAAACACAAAAAACAAGTTCAAAAAGACAGAAAAAAAACTTCAAGAGATGAGCAATTACTTCAAGAGACAGAACCTAAGAGTAATTGGACTTCCTGAGGCAGAAAGAGAGACAGAGACCACACTGGAACAAACCTTTCATGAGATCATTCAAGAAAACTTCCCTTATCTAATCAATGATGCAAAAACTCAAACACAAGAGATTCAGAGAACCCCTGCAAGACAACAAATGAGAAGACCAACTCCTAAACACATAATAATTCACCTAAACAAAGTAGGCATAAAAGAAAAAATCCTAAAGGCAGCAAGAGAAAAAGGCCAGATCACCTACCATGGAGACCAATCAGAATAGCAGCAGATTTATCTACAGAAACCCTGCAGGCTAGGAGAGCTTGGAGCCCTATCTTCAAAGACTTAAAAGATAAACAATTCCAACAAAGAATAACCTACCCGGCCAAGCTAAGCTTCACTAGCGAGGGAGAATTAAAATCTTTCCCAGATATCCAATCCCTAAGAACTTATGCTGCCACCAAACCACCTCTATATGAAACACTTAAGAAAGTACTAAACACAGAAGAAAAGGAAAAAAGAATAACGTTCTTCACAAGAGTACAGAAAAAAGAATAAAATATACATGAACCAACCCCCAAACCAAAAGAAAGACAAAAAATAAACCAAGTGGAAGAACAACAACTCTGTAAGAACTCTATGATAGGGACGAGCTCTCACATCTCAATAATTAGCCTGAATGTGAATGGACTAAACGCACCACTGAAAAGACATAGAAAGGCAAAATGGATAAAATATCACCAGGCAACAATATACTGCCTTCAAGAGACCCATCTCACTAGAAAGGACATACACAGACTCAAAGTAAAACAACGGGAAACAAATTTTCAGGCGAATGGAACACAAAAGAAAGGAGGAGTCGTGATCCTAATTTCAAACAAAATAGCATTTAAGCTATCAAAAATTTAAAAAGATTCAGAGGGCCACTACATAATGATAAAAGGTTCACTCCATCAACAAAAATATCTATCCTAAACATATATGCACCCAACATAGGTGCACCAACTTTCATAAAGTAACTTCTAGGAAAACTAAAGAAAGATATAGACTCTAACACCATCATAGCTGGAGACTTTAATACCCCACTCACAACCCTAGACAGATCATCAGGACAAAAAAATCAGCAATGAGATTCGGAACCTCAATGTGACTCTGGACCAAATGGACATAATTGATACCTACAGAACACTCCATCCAAAGACCACAGAATACACATTCTACTCATCACCGCATGAAATGTATTCTAAGATCGACCACATAATTGTCCATAAATCAAGCATAAGCAAATTTAAAAGGACTGAAATTCTACTATGCAACTTCTTGGACCACAGTGGAATAAAAATAAACATTGCCACCAACAAGGTCTCCCCAATACCCAGAAAGACATGGACACTAAACAGCATGATGCTAAACAACTCCTGGGTCAATGAAGAAATCAAAACAGAGATCAAAAGATACCTGAAATGAAATGAAATGAAGAAACATCTTACCAAAATCTCTGGGACGCCTTAAAAGCTGTAGTAAGAGGGGAATTTATATTCCTACAAGCAGACATGAAGAAAATGGAAGGAACACAAATTAACAGCCTAACAAGCCACCCAAGGAAGCTGGAAAAGCAAGACTACAAAAACCCTAATTTCAGCAGAAGAATCCAGATCTCTAAAATAAAAGCCCAAAACCAGGACATAGAAGACAAAAAGATAATACAAAAAATCAATGAAACAAAAAGCTGGCTCTTCAAAAGGATAAACAAGATCGATGGTCCCCTAGCTAGACTGACCAAGAAAAAATGAGAAAAAACCAAATAAGCACAATCAGAAACACAAAAGATGAAGTCACATCTGACCCTGAAGAAATACAAAAGATGATTAGAGACTACTACGTACACTTGTATGGAAACAAACTTGAAAACCTTAAGGACATGGAGGACTTCCTGACATCACACAACCTACCTAGGTTGGAACAAGAAGATATTGACCCTAAATAGACCAATAACAATCAAGGAAATCGACTACGTAATAAGAAAACTACCTACAAACAAAAAGTCCTGGTCCGGATGGCTTTCCAGCAGAATTCTACAAGACATTTAAGGAGGAGCAGATACCAATCCTACTGAAGGTATTTGAAGTGATTGAAAAAGATGGAACTCTCCCCAAATCATTTTACGAAGCCAACATCATATTGATACCCAAGCCAGGTAAAGATCCAACAAAGAAGAAAACTACAGGCCAATATCTTTGATGACATAGATGCTAAAATTCTCAACAGATCCTAGCAAACCAGATTCAACATACATCTCAAAAATCATCCATCATGACCAAGTAGGCTTCACCCCTGGGATGCAGGGCTGGTTCAACATTCATAAAAAAATAAATGTAATTAAATACATCAACAGATGTCAAAACAAAAACCACATGATTATATCATTTGATGCAGAAAAAGCTTTTGATAAAATCCAGCATCCTTTCTTGATAAAAACCCTTGAACATCTAGGCATAAAGGGAACATACCTCAACATAGTAAAAGCAATCTATGAGAAACCCACAGCCAGCATACTCCTAAACGGACAGAAATTGGAACCATTTCCCCTGAAATCTGGAACAAGTCAAGGATGCCCACTCTCACCCCTCCTGTTCAATATAGTACTGGAAGTCCTGGCTAGAGCAATCAGAGAAGAGAAGGCAGTCAGGGGTATCCAAATAAGAAAAGAGGAAGTCAAACTATCTCTCTTTGCAGATGATATGATTGTGTACCTTGAAAACCCAAGAGAATCTGTCAAAAACCTCCTTACACTGATAAAGGCCTTTGGCAAAGTCTCAGGATACAAAATAAATGTGCAAAAGACAACCACATTTCTTTACACCAATAATAAACAAACAGAAACCCAAATAAGAAGCACAATTCCATTCACAAGAGCCACAAAAAAAATGAAATACCTTGGCATCTTCCTAACCAGAGACGTGAAAGACCTTTACAATGAAAACTACAAAACTCTGATCAAAGATGACACTAACAAGTGGAAAAATATCCCATGCTCATGGATTGGAAGAATCAACATTGTGAAGATATCCATCTTTTTAAAGGCAATCTACAGATTCAATGCTGTACCTATCAAATTACCAGCAACATTCTTCTCAGACCTAGAAAAAACAACACAGCAATTCATATGGAAACACAAACGTTCAAGAATAGCCAGAACAATCTTCAGCAAAAAAAAAAAAAAAAAAAAAAAAAAAAAGCGGATGGTATCACATTACCAGACTTCAAACTTTACTATAAAGCTACATTCATCAGAACAGCTTGGTATTGGTATAGGAATAGGCATATAGATCAATGGAATAGAATTGAGATCCCAGAAGCAAAACCTCAATTTCTCAACCAACTCATCTTCGACAAAGCCTCCACCACCTACCACTGGGGAGAGGAGAACCTGTTCAGTAAATCGTGCTGGGAAAACTGGCTGACCACATGCAGAAGATTGAAACAGGACGCCTATCTATCCCCATGCACAAAGGTTAACTCCAAATGAATCAGAGACCTAAATGTAAAACTCAAACCTTAGAAAATGAAGGACATACCCTCATGGAAATCAGAACTGGCATCCAAGTCCTGAACAAAACCCAAAACCCACAGGTCATAAGAGAGAACATAGACAAGTGGGACCTTATTAAACTGACAAGCTTCTGCAAAACCAAAAAAAAACCATCAAGAGAGCAGGGAGACAGCCTACAGACTGGGAAAAAGTATTTGCCAACACCAGGTCTGACAAAGGCTTAGCATCTTGGATCTGCAAGGAACTCAAACGTGCTGAAAAGAAAAAAACAAACAACCCCATTATAAAATGGGCAAAAGATATGAACAGACACTTCACAAAGGAAGATATCTGAGCAGCCAACAGACACACGAAGAAATGTTCAACCTCACTAATCATCAGGGAGATGCAAATCAAAGCCACACTGAGATATCACCTAACTCCAGTCAAAATGGCAATTATCAACAACTCAAAAATAACAGCTGCTGGAGAGGGTGTGGCGAAAGGGAACACTTCTACACTGTTGGTGGAAGTGTAAACTAGTGCATCCTCTGTGGAAAGCAGTGTGGCGATTCCTAAAAGCTCTAAATATCAACCTCCCATAAGACCCTGCAATCCCCCTACTGGGAATATATACTGAAGAACTCAAATCACTCTACCAAAAAGATACCTGTACACGTATGTTTATCGCAGCATTGTTCACAATAGCAAGAACCTGGAACCAACCATGCTGCCCATCAAAAGAGTACTGGATTAAAAAAATGTGGTACATATACACGATGGAATACTATGCAGCCATAAAAAAGAACAAAATCATGAATTTCGCAGCAACCTGGATGGATCTAGAGTCTATAATACTGAGTGACCTCTCACAGAAACAAAGATCTGAGTATCACATGTTCTCACTCATATAATGGACCTTGAACATCCAATGTAATACTATAAGAAAATGACTGCCAGTAGTGGAAAACTATGGGGGGGAGATGGGATTATCAGTAGCAAATATCTGTCTGGGGACAGGGAAACACCTCTTATCAACAGGGTGCCTGAATGAAATGTATTTGTATAGCTAACCCTTAACTGTACCCCACAACATCATAATAAAAAATATTGATTTAAAAAAAAAATATATATATATGTTATCAGGAAATATATGCATTCAATATTTAACTCTGAATAAAAAAAAGAAAAAGAAAAGAAAAATGAAAGAAAAACTGACTCCGTGATTGGCTTTGCTTATTTTCTGGGCTGTTCATAGATATGATCAGAGGTTGATGGCTAAGTGTGAAACATACACATCATAAATACACTGCAGGTTAATAAGTAAGCAGGATGTATGAAGTCAGCAAAGTTCCCTTCCACTACCCTGAAACTTCTTTCTTTGCATCCCCATTGCCCTTTTCAATCACCTAGTACCTTTTAAAATGCCAACCTTCTTTGTTGGAAAAAAATCTAACAGCTGGCTTATAGATTTAGCTCATAAACACATTCACTGAGTTGTCATTAGCTTAAACTTTTACCACTTCCGGGAACATTTGCATCTTAAGAAATACAAGTTTAGAGAAGCAGTAAGTGACCTCTGGAAATAAATTACAAATGGTGACATTTCTAGTTGGAGGCAGACACAAAGCAGGACTAGGAGATATATCAGGTTGAGGGTGCCTTTTCCCAGCCTCCAAATAATATATTTAAGAAGTTGTCAATTTGTAAGTCTAATTCTAATGATATGTTATAAGGATATACCCATGAGAAACTATGGACAAGTATTACTTTTTAATCTTAAACGATAATTTTGACCAAGTAGAAAAGTATCTCAAGCTCTAATGAGTAATATCTTTTTTAACCTTCTAGGACACCCACATACACAGCTGCAGAAAGCAAGACATCAGCAAAGAGTCAGCCAATAGCAGCCTCTCCTTTCCCCTAGGGGTCTACAATTCAGCAAATGTCTAATCCCTACTAAGCACCAGCTTTAGGCTAAACTTTGCTGTTAGTTATACATAGATTATTAATTTCTCTTTCCTCTCACCCAGTCTGAGTAACTGGTTGAATAGCCAGCTGCTTTCTTAGTCAATTTGCTTGGAAGGTGGGGAAAGGGAACCAACTCAGAAGAGAAAAACTCCATCTAGGTCTTTCAAGTCTGCTGAGGAGGTTATTTCTTCATAATTTTGCCAAAACCTAATTTCTGAGGAAGTTCGGTCCAAGGAGTACTGCTGACCTCAGCTCTTTTGGAGGTTGCCAGAGTCATCCAACTGCTTACCCTGCCTGGATTTCACACAATAGCCCAAGTCTCAGTCACTCTGGAGCTATTTTGATGGAGGAAAAACCCCACCTATATCGGTGGTCAGAGAGATTAGGCAGAGCCACTTTCAATATACAATATTATATTGCCACTTGGCAACTGTAATATGCAGAGTGCCATCCTGTGACTCATGCTCATGAAGTCTACAGCTGCTAGTTACATTTTGTTTCTGGAGGGGAAAAAAGCTAGTAGTACAAAAAGGTCTTTATTCTGATACTTTATGGGGAAAAAAATCTTCATTGAGGCATCTTTTACTAAAAGGGAATTTAGTATCTCCAGTTCTTTAATATGGGGAAATTCAGCATATGCAAAATACACTGATTTGCTCATATCATGAGAATGTAGTGGTATGACTAGGTATTACTGATATCTTAGTATGGCTTGCATTAACTTCTCTAGGATCAATATGAAGTTACCTATTGTGAAATATCTTACATACTTGAAAATCAAACTCCAACTGTGAAATGAACAGACTTAATAAAGAACAACAGTTTTGTTTCTAGTAAGGAAATTTGAAGCAATTCCTTCTTTAAAAGAAAAAGACAGCAAAACACTTAGAACTCCTCTCTAAAATGTTTCTCAAATTAAAAATACATCCAAAGAAATGTTCATCATAAACTCAGAATCAGCCCCACTGAGATTTAACAGCTGTGCTAGCTTCTAGGGCTTGACGAAAATCCTTTTGTGCTATTTGAGGCCGTTATGTCCCACCCAAAAATTTACACATGGGAAACGTCCCAATTCAAGAAAACATGTCAAGTCTCATTTTACAAAAAGATTTAGGCGTTTAAATGTATTTACTATTTGAAGGCTGCTTAATTTGGTTGACAGAAGCTGTGGACTTAAAATTTAAAAAATTTCCCCCACAGCTCACAATCACAGATATGCATTTAATCAATCATGATATTAATTTTAACATAAAATTGTTAGGAGCAGTGTTTAATGTAAGTTTGAACTCCTGGTTTTTGTCAATGGCATATAAAATTGTTAGAGAAAGGAGTTTTCTATCTAGACATACACATTTCCTTTCACAAAGCATGCAGCAGTTTCAGTGAACATTTTAACCACTTAAACTTATAAATAGATATTACCTTACTTGAGTCTCCATTCTTCATAACACTATATCTCCCCAAAGGTAAGTATTAGCAGATTCAGGGCTACATTATCAATATAAGCAGCAGAAATTCACATTGTCATATTCATTTCACCGAGATTTTTAGGTTCTATTTTTTAATGCATGAAGAGAAAACCAAGGACCTTACCCTTTCTACCCAAATATCCTGTAGAGAACTGCAGGCTTGTATAGCCATAAGAGGAAGTAATGTCGTTTATTCAGCAAAACAAGAAAAAAAATCATTTACTTCTAATGGAAGGTAGAACTGTTTGTCAGCATCACTCAGTGGTTTGGGAAAGCATTCCGTTCAGAGAATATTGTGGGCAAAGAAAATTAAAATTTTAACTTTGATAAATTCATAGTTTCCATGATTTATACACTTCTTCATTCAGGAAACTAGTATATGATTTTAATTTAACCATGTATTGCTATAGTTTTCTCAGTCTCTTCTGAAATCTTAAGTGTAGGCTATACAAAAATCCAGTTTAACTGTTAGACTTTTACTTTGCCATTTTAAAAATGAGTTGTAATATATTTAAAATGATAATCAATTTTTAAACACAGTATGATAACTATCACATTTGACACTGATTCTTTATTTTGTTCATTGTATTTTGTTTCTTACCATGACTTCTTCTTGCTTCAGTCTTGTAAGGCATTCACTTCTTAGGAAATTCAATTGCAGTACCTTAAAGTCTATCAAGTAGCTATTGCATAGCTTGCTAAACTTACAGAAGATACTATACTTCCAGACATTATTAGATCCTGTGGATTCAATGGCTGCTGTTTCCAGCTAAACACTCATGAAAGGTCATGAGTCTTTGCTATGGTGCTCAGAAAGAGAATGTGTCAAAAATTCACTGAGCTTTCTGCTGTGCACATGCCCATCTTCCTCTATCATCTTTTTTCTTCCTTTTTATTGTTTCTTTATGAATACTCATGAATCAAATAAGATTTTTTAGGCTGGCTAAATGAGGTAAATGTTCCCAAGTCATATTGAAGTGTTTAAGTCACATTGCTTGCTATGATCAGCCATATTGTCTTTTTCAATAGTTAAAGGATGGTGATAACAGGAATCACTTCTGGAATCGGGGCAAACATTAATGATCAAAATGAAATGATTCAAATTTACCAGAAAGACTGTGCTTAACTATGCCCACAAACATGGCTAAAATTGCTTTGAGATATTCTTTTGAGTTAAGAATTGCCCTCTCCATACACTTACCTTTGAAAGTGCTAATTTTAACACATTAAATCTTAACACCAAGTTGAAAATGTATTTGGGGGTTATCTTAGGCATTTTTGCATTTTAGTCTTCTTTTGTCCATGCCTAAAAAGAAGACTAAAATGCATAAAAATGACGAAAACTGCTCAGAAAGGAGTAGTAAGAATTCCAAAGACAAATTTTCAGGGTTTCATAATCTTGGTCCCATTGGAAGGATTCACTAACAGTCATTTAACATACTTGTGTCTGAAAGCATAATCAAAAACAGAACATGCAAAGCTTTGTAACCCCAAAATTGAGTGAGATATTTACAGTAGGTCTCATTAATTCCTCCCCAAAATGTTATAACTTAAGAGTATACGATTTTAAGTGGCTTTTGGGGTCCCCTTTTGCTTTTGGATCATCTCTTTTGGAAATAAATGTTATTTTTGTATATGTGTGTATAGAAGGAAAAACAAATTATCATGATATTGTTATAAGTCATAGGGTCTTAATATAGGTTAGGATAGAAGAGTAATATAAACAAAATTAGGGCCGCTGCATATGATTGTGCAGTACAAAAGTGTGACAGTCTGAAATACGCATGGGAGCCGAAATCTAAGCCAAGTAGTGCTCCCAAGCACAGTACTTTCTCACCTAGAGGAAGATTTGTAATTTTTTTATTCAAAAAAGGAAAACCTTTTAACCAGACTTGAGAGGACACCTTTTTATAATTTTATAAAGGAGTCATATAGAGATGACCTTGATCAAGTGAATTTTTTTAAATTATCTGAACATAATGTATAGATACAGATTGGTGACAGAGTGAGTATGAAAGCAAAAAAAAATCGGGAATATTGCAATAATCCAAGCATAAGTTAATAAGAATTTGGAGTTGGGAAGTGTAATGTATATGCCACACAAATTCTCTTTCATTCTTTTTCTTAATCAAGAGATCTTATCTTGATTTCTGAAGTGGGACTCAGTAGGTTCATAAGACCTGTGAAATTGTAGGGAAACTGTCAATAGGGCTTTATTATTATTTTGATACTTTTTGAAGTGTCATAATTTGTTATTATTATCTTTTGAGTCAGAGTCTCACTCTGTACCCACGCTGGATTACAGTGGCACACTCAAGCTACCACAGCCTTGAACTGCTGGGTCCAGGCAATTCTTCTGCCTGAGCCTTCCAAGTAGCTGAAAAATGCAGGTGCCACCACCCCTGGTTAATTATTATTATTATTATTATTATTATTTATTGTAGAGAAGAGGTGTCTCCAAGTTGCCCAAGCTGGTCTTGAACTTAGCACTCTGGTCCTTTAACTGAAAACTTTGATTTCAATAAGAATGACACCACCTTGCTTGGATAGCATTTTAAATTGTGATCTGTGAGTTCCTTGAGGGTAGAAATTCTAATTAATCTCTGTATCCCTAACGTCTAGCCCAGTACCTTGTACAAAGTTAACACTCAGTAATTGATAAATGAATGAACAAAACATTCAGACCACAGAACAAATAGAATACAAGTTTAGAATGTGAGAAAAAATAGTGTATGATTACCTTTAGGGATGAAGGTGGGGAAAACTAAGAAGAATGGTAAGTTGAGACAAAATTAGGCTCCTTTTCATTTGACAAGTGTTCAATTCCAGTTTGCTAAAATATCTCAAAACTTGTTTAAGCTCCATTAGCACTTCCTGACACTTTAATACTTTCCTCTGTGTCTTTGCCAAAGTCTGTGTTCCATTACCCAGTGACCCTGGGCTACTGAAGAGAAAATTTTCATTCTTTCCTCAGATGTATATATTATGAAAGGCCACCAATAGATTACAACAAAACATATAATCTAGTAGAAAACAATGAGTTCATCATTTCCATGCCCATATTTGTACCTGACTATTGCTCCAGGAATTTAAAGTGGTTATTGGATATGTGCAATAAATAATAGAAAGAAAATAAGTTATGATAATTTAGTCTATTGTTTACAATCCTGTGACCACTGTTTAGGAGAGTTTTGAACAGAGTATATTCACAAGAGGACAAAGGAGGATATGTACTTGTTCCCTTTTGTCTTTCAGATAAATCTACTCAGTATTTCCTACAAAGGGAAGTTCAGAGAGGAAGTGATAATTTGGAGTTCTCATGAAAAGACAACTTGGATTGATCTGCTTCTATATATTTAATCTTCAAACAGATGTCAGCAATTTTTTGTAGACTTCTCAAAAACACTGGTTTTTAAAACCTGTATGATTCTGATATTTAAAATAAGTGTTAGTCATGATCTTGATTCTGGTAAGATGTTTCTACATTAAGGGTCAAACTCTAATTCTTAATACAAATGCTGGTCTGTCTGTGCTGGGCCTGGAAACTATCAGAGCCACTCTATAATGGACTGTTGAAGATCCTGCTGACTCTTAATGACTAGGCGTTAATATTAAAAAGTGTTTTGGGCTTTTCTGTATAACGGCAGGAAAAATCTAAGTACAAAATTTCAAGAGACACTTTGTTATCCCAAATGATTTTTTTTTAAGTCAAGATGAAGGGAACACAATAAGGTGTACAAAGAGAGCCAAGTATGTACAAGAATTTAATATGAACTCATGGGACTGTACATTTAAGAGACGTATATTTTATTATTTGTCTATTATACATCAACTTACTAAAAGTCCCTTATTTATGACAAATAAAAAAATAATTCACCATTTGCCAAAGCCAGGATTTCAAGAAGTGAGGTAATGTGAAGTGGATATTTATGTAATTTTGATATAAGAAAGGGAAGAATTTTTAGGAATAGCCAAACTGTTTTCCACAGAAGTTGTCCTCGTTTACACTCCCACCAACAATGTAGAAGTGTTTCCTTTTCCCTCGCATCCTCTCCAGTATCTGTTGTTTTTGAGTTATTGATGATGGCCATCCTGAATGGAGTTAGATGGTATCTCAGTGTGGTTTTAATTTGCATTTCATTGATGACTAATGAGGCTGAGCATTTTTTCATGGATCTGTTGGCTGCTCATATGTCTTCTTTTGAGAAGTGTCTATTCATATCTTTGACCTCTTTGTAAAGGGGCTGTTTGTTTTTCTTTTTTTGGCACATTTGTGTTCCTTGCAGAGCCTAGATATTAGGCCTTTGTCAGATATACATCTGGCAAATAATTTTTCGCAGTCTGTGGGCTGTCTCCCTGGTCTCTTGATAGTTTCTTTGGCTTATCAGTTTGATGAAGTCTACCTTATCTCTTATGACATGGGTACTTGGAATTTTGAACAGGAATTGATTGCCAGTTCCAATTTCCATAAGGTTGTCTCCTGAATTTTCTAAGGTTCTTATCGTCTGAGGTTTTACATTTAGGTCTTTGATCCTTTAGAGTTTATTTTTGTATATGGTGATAGGTAGGGGTCTTGTTTCAATCTTCTGCATGTGGTCAGCCAGTTTTCCTGGCACCATTTACTGAATAGATTGACCTTCCATACGCCCCAGCCCTACTGGGAATAAACTCAGAGGAACTCAAATCGCTCTATGGAAAAGATACTTTCACATGCATGTTTATTACAGCATTATTCACAATAACAAAAACATAGAACCAGCCATGCTGTCCATCAAAAGAGGACTGAACAAAAAAATGTGGTACATATACACAATGAAATATTACATAGCCATAAAGAAGGACAAAATTATGAACTTCACAGCAACTTGGATGGACTTAGAGTCCATAATATGGAGTGATCTATCACAGAAACAAAAGACTGAGTACCACATGTTCTCACTCATAAGTGGATCATGAGCAATTATCATAATACTGTAAGAAAGGTATTGGCAGTAGTGGGAAACTGCTGGTGGGGGGTTGGGTGCGGGATTGGCAGTAGTGAGAAACTGTTGGGGGAGTGCACACTTCATCAACAAGGGTATCTGCATAATAAATATATGTATACTTAATGCTGAATAGTACTCCATGGCTTTAAAACAACAACAAAAAATTTTTAATCAATATTTTTTATTTTGATATTGTGGGGTACAGTTAAGGGTTAGGTATACAAATATGCTTCTTTCAGGCCCCCTTGTTGATAACAGGTGTCTCCCCATCCCCAGACAGATATTTACTACCATTAGTTCCATCCCCCCCATAGTTTCCCACCACTATCAGTCATCTTCTTATGGTAGTGCGTTGGATGATCAAGGTCCACAATATGAGTGAGAATATGTGATACTCAGATCTTTGTTTCTGTGAGAGGTCACTCAGTATTATAGACTCTAGCTCTATCCAGGTTGCTGCGAAATTCATGATTTTGTTCTTTTTTATGACTGCATAGTATTCCATCGTGTATATGTACCATATTTTTAATCCAGTCCTCTTTTGATGGGCAGCATGGTTGGTTCCAGATTCTTGCTATTGTGAACAATGCTGCGATAAACATTCGTGTGCAGGTATCTTTTTTATAGAGTGATTTGAGTTCTTCAGGGCATATTCCCAGTAGGGGGATTGCAGGGTCATATGGGAGGTTGATGTTTAGAGCTTTTAGGAATCGCCACACTGCTTTCCACAGAGGATGCACTAGTTTACACTCCCACCAACAGTGTAGAAATGTTCCCTTTTCGCCACACCCTCTCCAGCAGCTGTTATTTTTTGAGTTGTTGATAATTGCCATTGTGACTAGAGTTAGGTGGTATCTCAGTGTGGTTTTGATTTGTATCTCCCTGATGATTAGTGAGGTTGAGCATTTCTTCATGTGTCTGTTGGCTGCTCGGATGTCTTCCTTTGTGAAGTGCCTGTTCATATCTTTTGCCCATTTTATAATGGGGTTTTTTGTTTTTTTCTTTTCAGCACGTTTGAGTTCCTTGTAGATCCAAGATGTTAAGCCTTTGTCAGATCTCGAGTTGGCAAATACTTTTTCCCAGTCTGTAGGCTGTCCCCTGTTCTCTTGATGGTTTCTTTGGCTTTGTAGAACCTTGTCAGTTTAATGAGGTCCCACTTGTCTACCTTATTCCTTATGGCCTGTGGGTTTTGAGTTTTGTTCAGGAATTGGATGTCAGTTCCAATTTCCATATGGGTGTGTCCTTCATTTTCTAAGGTTCTTATGTTGAGGTTTTACATTTAGGTCTCTGATTCATTTGGAGTTTATTTTTGTGTATGGGGATAGATAGGCATCCTGTTTCAATCTTCTGCATGTGGTCAGCCAGTTTTCCCAGCACCATTTATTGAATAGGTTCTCCTTTCCCCAGTGGTAGGTGGTGGAGGCTTTGTTGAAGATGAGTTGGTTGAGAAATTGAGGTTTTGCTTCTGGGATCTCAATTCTATTCCATTGATCTATATGCCTATTCCTATACCAATACCAAGCTGTTCTGATGAATGTAGCTTTATAGTAAAGTTTGAAGTCTGGTAATGTGATACCATCCGCTTTTTTTTTTTTTTTTTTTTTTTTTTTTTGCTGAAGATTGTTCTGGCTATTCTTGAACGTTTGTGTTTCCATATGAATTGCTGTGTTGTTTTTTCTAGGTCTGAGAAGAATGTTGCTGGTAATTTGATAGGTATTGCATTGAATCTGTAGATTGCCTTTAAAAAGATGGATATCTTCACAATGTTGATTCTTCCAATCCATGAGCATGGGATATTTTTCCACTTGTTTGTGTCATCTTTGAGCAGAGTTTTGTAGTTTTCATTGTAAAGGTCTTTCACGTCTCTGGTTAGGAAGATGCCAAGGTATTTCATTTTTTTTGTGGCTCTTGTGAATGGAATTGTGCTTCTTATTTGGGTTTCTGTTTGTTTATTATTGGTGTAAAGAAATGTGGTTGTCTTTTGCACATTTATTTTATATCCTGAGACTTTGCCAAAGTCTGTTATCAGTTTAAGGAGGTTTTTGACAGATTCTCTTGGGTTTTTAAGGTACACGATCTTGTCATCTGCAAAGAGAGATAGTTTGACTTCCTCTTTTCTTATTTGGATACCCCTGACTGCCTTCTCTTCTCTGATTGCTCTAGCCAGGACTTCCAGTACTATATTGAACAGGAGGGGTGAGAGTGGGCATCCTTGACTTGTTCCAGATTTCAGGGGAAATGGTTCCAATTTCTGTCCGTTTAGGAGTATGCTGGCTGTGGGTTTCTCATAGATTGCTTTTACTATGTTGAGGTATGTCTCCCTTTATGCCTAGATGTTCAAGGGTTTTTATCAAGAAAGGTGCTGGATTTTATCAAAAGCTTTTTCTGCATCTAATGATATAATCATGTGGTTTTTCTTTTGACATCTGTTGATGTATTTAATTACATTTATTTTTTTATGAATGTTGAACCAGCCCTGCATCCCAGGGGTGAAGCCTACTTGGTCATAATGGATGATTTTTGCGATGTGTTGTTGAATCCGGTTTGCTAGGATCTTGTTGAGAATTTTAGCATCTATGTTCATCAAAGATATTGGCCTGTAGTTCTCTTTGTTAGATTTTACCTGGCTTGGGTATCAATGTGATGTTAGCTTCATAAAATGATTTGGGGAGGGTCCCATCCTTCTCAATCGCCTGAAATAGCTTCATTAGAATTGGAAACAGTTCCTCCTTAAATGTCTGTAGAATTCTGCTGGAAAGTCATCGGTCCAAGGCTTTTTTTTTAGGTAGTTTTCTTATTACATAGTCAATTTCCTTGATTGTTATTGATCTATTTAGAGTCTCAATTTCTTCTTGTTTCAACCTAGGTAGGATGTGTGATGACAGAAAGTCGTCCATTTCATTGAGGTTTTCAAGTTTGCTTCCATACAAGTGTACATAGTAGTCTCTGATGATCTTTTGTATTTCTTCAGGGTCATCTGTGACTTCATCTTTTGTGTTTCTGATTGTGCTTATTTTGATTTTTTCTTTCTTTTTCTTGGTCAGTCTAGCTAGGGGACCATCAATCTTGTTTATCCTTTTGAAGGACCAGCATTTTGTTTCATTGATTTTTTGTATTACCTTTTTGTCTTCTACATCCTGGATTGGGGCTTTTATTTTGGTGATCTGGGATTCTTCTGCTGAAGTTAGGGTTTTTGTGGTCTTGCTTTTCCAGCTTCCTTAGGTGGCTTGTTAGGCTGTTAATTTGTGATCCTTCCAATTTCTTCATGTGTGTTTGTAGGGATATTAATTCCCCTCTTACTACAGCTTTTAAGGCATCCCAGAGGTTTTGGTAAGATGTTTCTTTATTTTCATTTTTTTCCAGGTATCTTTTGATCTCTGTTTTGATTTCATCATTGACCCAGGAGTTATTTAGCATCATGCTATTTAATGATCGTATCTTTGTGGGTTTTGGGGGGACCTTGTCGGTGTTAATGTTTATTTTTATTCCACTGTGGCCTGAGAAGGTGCATGGTAGAATTTCAGTCCTTTTAAATTTGCTTATGCTTGATTTATGGCCAATTATGTGGTCGATCTTGGAATACATTCCATGCGGTGATGAGTAGAATGTGTGTTCTGTGGTCTTTGGATGGAGTGTTCTGTAGGTATCAATTAAGTCCATTGGTTCAGAAAAACATTGAGGTTCTGGATCTCATTGCTGATTTTTTTGTCCTGATGATCTGTCTGGGGTTGTGAGTGGGGTATAAAAGTCCCCAGTTATGATGGTGTTGGAGTCCATATCTTTCTTTAGTTTTCCTAGGAGTTGCTTTATAAAAGTTGGTG
>NW_007248678.1:0-13386 GCF_000164805.1 Carlito syrichta
AAACTACATCAACACAACAAAGGCCATATATAACAAACACACAACTAACATTATACTGAACAGGGAGAAACTGAATGCTTTTTCTTTAAGACCTGGAATAATAAAAGGAAACCTACTCTCACCATTCTGAAAGTTGGTGAGAAAGTTACAGCCAGAGCAATTAGGCAAGGGAAAGAAATAATGTCCATCCAAATTGGAAACAGGAAAGCAAATTGCTCCTGTTTGCAGACAACATGCTCTGAAAACCTAAAGACTCTTCCTGTAATTAGTAAGCAAATTTAGTAAAGTAGAGAATAGAAGATCAAAATACGTAAATCAGTAGCATTTTTATTCATTATCAACAAACTAACTGAAAAAGAATTCAAGAAAGCAATTGCATTTACACTGCCCACAAAACAAACAAAAAATCTAGCAATAAATTTAACCAAAAAGGTGAAAAACCTTTATAGAGGAAAAACTACAAAACATTGCTGATACAAACCAATAAAATGACATCCCATGTTCATGAATCAGAATTAATTTTGTGAAAATTAACATACTGCCAAAAGTGATCTACAGATTCACTGTAATTCCTATCAAAATACCAATTACATTTTTCACAGATATAGAAAAATCAATTAAAAAATTTGTATGAAATAAAAAAAATACCCTTATAGCCAAAGCAATTCTGAGCAAAAAGAACAAAGCTGGATGTTTACACTACCAAACTTCAATAGTACCTTGCTATAGTAACCAAGACAGCAAGGTATTGGCATAAAAACAGACCCAATTGCCAATGAAACAGAAAAGAGAACCCAGAAATTAATCCACATGTCTATAACCAACTGATTTTTAACAAAAGTGCTAGGAACACTCATTGGGGGCAAAAGAGTCTCTTTATGATTGGTTCTGGAAAACTGGATATCCACATGTAGAAGAATGAAATTTGCCTTCCACTTCTCATCCTATACAAAAATCAACTTAAAATGAATCAAAGACTTAAATGTAAGACCTGAAACAATAAAACTATTACAAAAAATAAGGGAAACACTTCAGGACATTGGTCTGGGAAAAGATTTTATGAATAATTAAAATTCAAAAGCACAGACAATAAAAGCAAAAATAGACCAATGGATTGTCTGAGCCCGTGGGTTCGAGACCCACCTGGGCAACTTGGTGAGACCTCATCTCTACAATAAAATCAGAAAATTAGCCGGGCGTGGTAGTGCGCGCCTGTAGTTCCAGCTACTTGGGAGGTTGAGGTGGAAGGATCGCCGGAGCTCAGCAGATCAAGGCTGCGGTGGCCGGGAGCAGCCACTGCACTCCAGTCTGGGTGACAGAGTGAGATTCCAAAAAAAAAAAAAAAAAAAATAGACCAATGGAATTATTTTATACATAAAAGCTTCTGCATAGCAAAGAAAACAATCAATAGAATGAAAAGGAAACCTACAGAATGGGAGAAAATATTTGAAAACGATTCCTCTGACAGAGGATTAACATATAGAATATACCAGTACTAGTATAGTATAGTATTAGTATACTACATTAGTATAGAATATACAAGTAGCTTAAACATCTCAATAGCAAGAAAACAATCCATTTAAAAATGAGCAAACAATTGGAACAAAGAGGACATATAAATTGTCAATAGGCATATAAGAAATGCTCAGCATCACTAATTGCCAAGAAAATGCAAATAAAAACCGCAATGAGATTCATCTCATCTCAGTTAGAATGCTATTATTAAAAAAGACCACTCCCCCCAAAACAAACAAACAAACAAACGAAAAACCATAAAAACAAATGCTGGTGAGTCTGCCGAGAAAAGGGAACTTATAAAGGTTGGTGGGAATGTAAATTAGTAAAGCCACTATAGAGGACAGTATGGAGGTTTCTGAAAAATACTACAAATAGAACTATCATATGATCCAGCAGTCCCACTACTGGGCATTTATACACAGGAAAGGAAATATGTCAACATCTACACCCGTGTTCGTTGTAGTGCTACTCAAAATAGTTGAGATATGGAATAACCCAGGTATATCAGCAGAAGAATGGATAAAGAAAATGTGTTTAATATAGACAATAGGATATCATTCAGCCATAAAAATAGTTAAATCCTGTCTTTGCAGCAAGACAAATAGAAGCGAAGGACACTATGTCAAGTGAAATAAGACAGGAAGAGAAACTTAAAACCATATGTTTTCACTCATATGTGGAAGCTTAGAAAGGTTGATCTCATGGATGTAAAAAGTAGAACAGAAGATACTGGAGGCTGGAAAGAGGCATGGGAAGAGATTTGTTAAAGCATAAATAATGACAGTTAGATGGGAGAATAAGTTCTAGCATTCCGTAGCACGGTAGGATGACTATAGTTAATAATAATATATTGTACGGTTTCAAGTATCTAGAAGAAGGATTTTGAATGCTCCAAATACAAAGAAATGACAAATGTTTGAGATGATGAGCATGCTAATTACCCTGATCTGATCACTATACGTTATGTATTGAAACATTACTCTGTATGTTATAAGTATGTACAATTATTATATGCAATTAAAAAAGAGAAGAAAAAATAATACTATTAAAATGATGAATGTTGCATGCTACAATCAGTGCCTGACATGCAGTAAGTCCTCAAGAAAAGTTAATCACAATGATAATAATTGGAATGAAGATTGTAATAGTAATAAAACTCCTGCCAGTACAAATCCTACTCATCCTTCAAGTCTCGGCTGAACTCCAGAAACCTTTCCTAGCCACCCAGACCACAGCAAACTTTCTTTTGTGGGTAACAGCAGGACTGATTTTATTTTTAGATATTAGTTATTTGCTCAACTGCAGGATCTGGTCTTCATTTTTTCCCCCAGCAATGGCTTCAATTTTTGTTTGTGTATGTCTCCTTGTTTCCTTGGTCTGTGTGATTGGGTTAAGTATTTCCACCTCTAAGGATGTAGCTCATTTTACAGGTCAAAACCAATTTGAACATCACATTCTCTTAACGGCAGTGGTTGTTTTAGGTATGGTTGGGTGATCTAAGCAAATTAGACTATTCTTAAAACTTTTGTTGTATTGAGCAAGAAATTGGTTAGTTCTTTCTTTGTGAATGGAATTCTCAGAAGATGCAAAGTCAGGACTGCTGCAGACATTCTGAAACTAGAAATGAGGCTGAGAGCTGAAACCAACAAAATGGAGGGGAAATCTAAGGGAGGGAGAGAGTCCAATACTAAGGACAACAAGATCTAAGCAGAGCTTTTACTAAAGCCATTCTTTTTCTCTATCAAGTTTTAAATAAGCATTAAATTCTCTTTTTAACTTAAGCCTGCTTGAAGTTTATTTTCTTTTGCCCTTTACAATAGAAATAGTCCTAAAAATATTAATACAATGTTCATAACACTTATTTTGCACATACTTTCTTGTGCATCTTTGTCTTGGAATATTCTTAAAATTATAACTATAAAGTTGTCTACATTATAGTAGATTTTTAACCAGCATTCATATACCTATCAACTCCTACATTATTATTATTATTTATGTCATTTAATATTTTCTTTTCATATATGACTATCTTATCTTGTGTCCCCTGTTAGCTATGCATGCTCATCATTCATTCATTTTTATTCATGCATTTATCAGATATTTACTGTATATACCTGACTCTGTGCAAAGCACCATTTTATATTGTGTTAAAACAATATACTGTGCTTATAGAACATATCATTCTATAGTGTTATTAAAATTATTATCATATAAATAAACATAAAATTGCTAAAATGATAATCACCACATGGAGACTAATGGTGATCTATGAGTATATACATCAGGGAGTTTGCCCAAAGAAGAGATCAAGGAGGGCTTTTATGAGGAAGTAATAACATTGGCATTGGAATCTGAAAGATGAGAAGGAGTTGACTAAATCAAAGTAGCAGAGTGGAATGGGCATTGTAAGCAGAAAGAACATGCACCATGGTTCATGGTGGGCTGTATAACATGATTCATTTTATGAACTGAAAGAGGGCTAGTAGTGCAAAGGAGAGAATGAAAGAGTTCTGACTATGCAGACTCTTTCATTCTCTCCTTTGCACTACTAGCCCTCTTTCAGTTCATAAAATGGACCATGTTATACAGCCTGCGGGTTCGAGATCCGCCTGGCAACTTGGCAAGACCTCATCTCTACAATAAATCAAAAAATTAGCCGGGCATGGTAGCGTGCGCCTGTAGTTCCGGCTACTTGGAAGGCTGAGACGGAAGGATCGCCAGAGCCCAGCAGGTCAAGGCTGCGGTGGCCGGGAGTGGCCACTGCCCTCCAACCTGGGTGACAGAGTGAGACTCCAACTGAAAAAAAAAAAAAAAGTACAGTAAGTAGTCTTATGTTGGCAAGATGACTGACTAGAAGTGCCTTGTGCTCATCACCTCAAAAAACAGAAAGAACAACAAATAAACAAGTACATTTTAATAAAAATAACTAAGGAAGGGGACTGGAGTACAACAGAGAAATAGCAGAAATTTGGGTGAGCACAGAAACTAGGGATGGCCACATAGAGAATGGAAGAAAATGCTATGTTTTTACCATGCCACTCCCCAACTGGGATTAGCTGGGAACCAGAAAGAACTTTTCTCTTTGGTGAGGAGGTAAGCAAGAGGATTCCAGCAACCTCCATCTTAGACACCTACAGACCTCACCCCTGGGGTTCCTTGCAGCCCTCACAGGCAATATGTCCAGCTGAGGGAGCAGCCCAGAGTCCATATAGCCATGCACTCTCTAGATAAGAAGCCAACACTGTGCCATCTCCTGGGGTACATGTGGCTAATGTGCTGTACCATCTTGGAACTGGAACTACTGTTGGAGTGTGTATTGTCCGGGGGGTGAGTAGCCATGACTCCTCTTCATTCCTGAGGCTAAGTTGCTGCTAAAATACCTCAACCCAGAGGTCTGACATCCCCAAGTCAAACTGCAAGCAGCTGTTACACTCTTTCCCATGGGGCCAAATGAAAGTGGACCCACTCTGTATACTACTCCTCTTATTCTCTCAGCCAGAGCCAAAGTGGTACCCTGTCTTTTGGGGAAACAGTACTACCCAGAGCAGTCATACCTCCCTTGTGCCTAAATTGAAGCAGTTTCCTGGATTCCAGAAAACACTGCTTTAACCACTCAGAGTGGTCACACAACCCAGAACTTCAGCTTATGTCAGCCTACATCCCAAGGAAATGGTGCCTGGGATGCCAGAAAGTTCTGAGCTGAAGTGGCATATTACTCCCCTGGAGAGTCAGTGCTATCGCTAAGCTGGAAAGCTGCACGTCCCAGGGATGAGCTGATACAGTACTCCATATCCCAGGGAAAAGAGATGTGGCTTAGCTGAGACACCTCATTTTTCAGGCCAAAGACCTTTAATACTTTACTTCCATAGAGGTGGGTTAGCTCCCTAGTCTGAGATGTGAAGATAACACACCCCTAATCCTGGGAAGTGAAGTCATCACTGTGCCATTTCCCCCTACCCCCAGCTCAAATGAAAGCTGTGTTCCACCCTTCTGGTGTACCTGCTGCTGCCACACCTGGCCTCACTGTCTAGAATACCACCAAGTCCTGCCATCCCAGGGTCTAGGGTCAATAATATAGTGTCTTATCCCTTGAGATATGAGTTGCCACTGAGTTTTATTGACTCAGGTTCTCAAATTGCAGACATACTCAGCTCTTTATATCTCCAGAGCACCCCTTCTTTCCTGGGGTCAAGCCAATGCTGTACCCTGCTTCCCAGGGGCATAATCATAGCTACAACATGGTAACCTGGGTCTGAGCTGCTAGGGGTTGACTCAGAGTTGTGGAATTTGGGTCTGTGGGCAACCTACATCCAATCCTGCCATAGTGAGAGTAAACTTGCACCCCAAGACCCAGGTGCCTCATAGGTTTGTAAAGTTCTCAACCTAGGAACCTGACCCCATAGCTACTTTGAGCACATACACCTAAAACACAGCATCACTGCAGCTCCTTGCAAGCTATGTCAGACTTGATACCAATAGGTATCCCTCAGCTAAATCTCCCCATATGAGAAATATGAGAGCAGAAGGAACTCAAACACCTCTAACAGTGAGAACATGAACAGCTTACTTGTCCACTGAAAATGTGACAAACTTCTACAGCACAGGCCATAAAAGCACCCACAGTTATTAGTTATATAGCTGATGTTCAATGTATCACTGCACCTATTTGAAAATAGGGTCACTACACTCTTCCGAACTCAGACATCAAAACTCAGCTGCAGGTTAGTGACTTTCTCTAGAAAGTTGAAAAGGGGGGATAGTTCCACCTGCACAGACATCAATGTAGGGACACAAGAAATATTAAAAAAAAAAAAAAGAATATGACAACACAGAAAGAAGATAATAATGCTTTAGAAACACATCCAATGTAAAGAAAATTTAAAAATTACAAGAATTCAAAATTATGATCTTAAGTGTACTCAGTGAGATACAAAAATACAAATAAAAAGTCAATAAAATAAAAAAATTCACAATGTGAATGAGAAAATTAACAGAGATAGAAATGATAAAATAATGAAATAGAAATAATGCAACTGAATAATTCAATGAAGAAAATAAGAAAATACAATAGGAACCTTCAATAGCAGACTTGATCAAGTAGAAAAATAACTACTGAACTTAGAGATAAGTAAGTCATTTGAAATTACCCAAAGAAACCAAAAGAAATAAGAATGAAAAAGTATGAACAAGTCCTACAAGACTTATGGAACATTGCAAAATAAATAAATATCTGTATTATGGGACTTTCAGAAGGAGAAGAAAAAGAAAAGTGTGTAGAATATGTATATGTATTTAAATAAATAATAGCTAAAAACTTCCCAGTTGTGGAAAGATATGGACATCTAGATCCAGGAATCTCAAAAGTTTTCAAATAGATTCAACCCAAAAATGTTCTCCACCAAGGAACATTATAGCCATAGTCTCAAAAGTTAAAAATAAAAAAAGAATTCTAAAAATAGTAAAGGAAGGGTTAAATTATATATAAAGGAGTCCATATAACAGCAGATTTTTCAGCAGATACCTTACAAACTAGGAGAGAATGGGATGATATATTCAAAGTACTGAAAGAAAAATAATACTGCTAAATCCAGCAAACCTATCTTCCAGAAAGGAAGGAGAAATATAGTCTTTTCCACACAAGCAAAAACTGCTAGGCCAGTCATACAAGAAATGGTGAAGTACAAGGGAAACAAGAAGACAATAAACACTGTTATGAAAAAACACAAAAGTATAAAACTCAGTGGTAGAACACACACACAAAGGAGAAAGAGAAAATAATCAAACCTATTGCTACAGAAAACCACCAAACCAAAATGATAAAAAATAAGAGAGGAAGAAAGAAACAAAGGATATAGAAAACAATTAACAAAGCTGGACTCGGTGGCTCAGCCAGTAATCCCGTGCTTTGGGAGGCTGGGGTGAGTGGATTGCCTGAGCCCGTGGGTTCGAGACCCACCTGGGCAACTTGGTGAGACCTTATCTCTACAATAAATAAAAAAATTAGCCGGGCATGGTAGTGCACACCTGTAGTTCCAGCTACTTGGAAGGGTGAGGCAGAAGGATCACTGGAGCCCAGCAGGTCGAGGCTGTGGTGACCAGGAGCGACCACTGCACTCCAGTCTGGGTGACAGAGTGAGACTCCAACTCAAAAAAAAAGAAAACAACTAAATGACAAGAGCAAGTCTTCACTTATCAATAGCCTTCAATTTAAATGAATTAAATTCCCCACTTAAAATATATAGACTGGCCGAATGAGTAACAAAAATATGACTTAACTATATGCTGCCTACAAGAAACTCACTTTATCTGTAAAAATACATATAAACTGAAAGTGAAAGGATGGAAAATGAGATTTCACTTAAATAGAAACCAAAAGAGACCAGCAGTAGCTACTATACTTATATCTGATAAAGCAGACTAAGTTAAAAACTGTAAAAAGAGACAAAGAAGGACATCATATAATGATAAAGGGATCAATTCAGCAAGAGAATATAGCAATTCTAAATACATATGTACCCAACATTGATGCACCCAGAAATAGAAAGCAAATAGACCTGCAGGAAGAGATAGACTTCAATATAAAGATGGTTGAGGACTTCAACACTATATCCTTAGCATTGCACAGATCATCTAGACAGTAAAATCA
Organism: Carlito syrichta; assembly: GCF_000164805.1. Lineage (NCBI taxonomy): Eukaryota > Metazoa > Chordata > Mammalia > Primates > Tarsiidae > Carlito > Carlito syrichta. The sequence goes on from NW_007248678.1 coordinate 8,165, forward strand.
TCATCAAAGTATTAAATTTAAACAGCACATGGACCATTTTTTAGGATAGCTCACATGGTAGGTCACAAAACAAGTCTCAACACATTTAAAAGGACTGAAATTATATCAAGTATCTTATCTGAATACATAGACTAAAACTGGAAATAAATAAGAGGAAATTTTGAAATCACACAAATACATAAAAAGTAAACAACCTGCTCCTGAACAAACAAGAAACAATGAAGAAATTAATAAGGAAATTATCATTATTGAAACAAAGTAGAAAAACAACATACCCAAACCTATGGGATATAGTAAAAGCAATATTAAGATGCAAGTTTAGAGCAATAAATACATACATTAAAAATCTAGAAAGATTTCAACCTAATGATGTATCTCAAGACACTAAAAAAGCAAGAACAAAACAAGCCCAAAATGAGTAGAAGAAAAGAAGTAATAAAGATTGGAGCATAAACAAGCAAAAATCAGACTAAAAAAAACAAAATGCAATGGATCACTGAAATAAGTTGCTTTTTTAAAAATGGCAAACAAAATAGACAAAATATTAGCTAGACTAACTAAGAAAAAATATAAAAGAGTTAAATAAAACCAGAAACTGAAATGAAGACATTATAACTGACACCACAAAAATACAAAGGATCATTGGAAACCATTATGAACCATATACATTAACAAATTAGAAAACATAGCATAAATAAGTTCCTAGATACATAAAATTTACAAAGATTGAACCAAAAGTTAAAATTGTAAGACATTGATTAAAAAAAATAAAGGAGACACACAAAAAAGGCAAAATATTTCATGTTTATGATTGGAATAGTTAATATTGTGAAATGATCATACTACTAAAATTAATCTACAGACTCAGTGCCACTCTTATCAAAATACCAATGGCATTTTTCATGAAAATAGAAAAAAAGGGACATCCAGCAAGATGGCAATGGGGCAACTTGGTCTGTGAAACCCTCTGCAAAGGAAAACTGCAGTGGGTCTCTGGCTCTCGCCCCGGGAGCTGCAGACCCCAACATTGCAGCCTGCTCTTCATACGGAGCTCGGCCGTTGCCACTGCTGGGGCATCACAGTGGACTGGACAGCCACTGCAGGGCAGACGCTGCTGCCGCTGCCACTGCCGCTGCTGGTAGCACATCGCACCACCCAGGCCAGAGGCGATCCATGACTTCCAGTCCTTGAAGCCCCTTCATGGAAGATCTGCTGGGATTGCTGACACCTCTCCTGCGGCCCAGCCGACCTGCCTGCCATGAGTCTCCTGCCTATGCCCTGAGGCAGGCATCCATCTCCAGTCTCTGCCGGTTCCTATCCAGCCCCACCCCCTCTGGGGCGAGCAGCTGAGATAGCACCACCTGCTGGCGATTCAAGGTAACAACACCGAAACGGGAGAAACAAGCTTGAAAAACAGACACAGGCCAGAGTGGTGAACGGAGGGTGATCTGAACTGGCCTTCACAGCAGACAAGGGGCAACTGACCCTAACTGTGAACTAATTTACCAACTTGAAAAGAAAGCTAGAAATCAGAGCTGAAAGGACATTGGACTTAAACGAAAAGTCTCAGAGTGTGCCTCATTGATTCTGTTAGTTTAATGACTTAATTCTATTCCTACTGTATTGTTCCTTTTTGTTTCTCTTCCTTTTCTTCTCTGTTCTTCTCTCTGTAAGCTATATCTTTGTATAGAGGAACAGCTCATCAATAAGGTGGTTGGTTAGCTTGTATGTTAGCATCACAATATGTTTTATTTTTTTTTGTATGGGAGTTGGTTCGTCTGTAGCTGTGGTCTATTGTTTTTATATGTTTCAGTATAGATCTCTCTCTCCATTTGTTGGCACACATTTGTTTCCCCCCTTACTCCTTTATCTCTCCACCCCTTCTTCAACCCACTGTATACTCCATTCTCTTCCCTCTGTTAACCACATTTTATTTCAGGGAGTAAACCTACAGCCCCACTGCACAGACAGATTCCAAGGCAATGGGAAGTGAGTTCCAGATTATCCACACACCTGTCAGTGAATACCAGGACCTGCAGATAGATTTTGAATCACAGCTCCCCCCTTAAGTAAATCTCAAAACTGCAAAAAGGACCACCCCCAACCTACAGTACAACTCCAGAATTGAACAAAGTAAGAGGGCATACATAAAGAATAGGAGATTGAACAAACAGAAGTAAAACTAATCCCTTTACCCCTGAATAACAGAATTAAAGAAGATGGTGATGTGGAGGGAAAGAAAAAGTAGGGAGGGGGAAAAACTGCACAAATGAAGAAAAAACAAAAGAAGAATATAGGTCTCACACAGATCCCTGGGAGATCAGACACTGAGACAACAGATTCTGGAACGCAAACAATGAAGAGCCCCCAGAATGACTGGTCACATGCAACAAACTCAGACATCAAGACATTAATAGAGAGAATTTTAAACAATTGAGGAGAGACAAGAGGAAAATAGGAAGGAGCTGATGTCAGAAATAACAGCAGTAAAGAATACTGTGATGGAAATAAATAAAAAACTAACAAGCATGGAAAGCAGAATCAGCCAAGCAGAAGAAAGAATCTCAGAACTCAAAGACCAAAACACAGAACTAACCCAAACTGTCAAAAGCAAAGAAAAGAAGCTCAAAAAGACAGAACAAAACCTTCAAGAGATGAATGATCACTTCAAGCGACCAAACCTAAGAGTAATTGGGCTTCCTGAGGCAAAGAGAGAAACAGAGGCCACACTGGAACAAACATTTCATGAAACCATTCAAGAAAACTTCCCTCATCTCATCAAGGATGAAAAAATTTAAACACAAGAGATTCACAGAACCCCTGCAAGACAATAAATGAGAAGACCAAGTCCCAGACACATAATAATTCGTCTAAACAAAGTAGCTATAAAAGAAAAAATCCTAAAGGCAGCAAGAGAAAAAGACCAGACTACCTACCAGGGAAGCCCAATTAGAATAGCAGCAGATTTATCCACAGAAAACTTTCAGGCTAGGAGAGCCTGAAGTCCTATCTTCAAAGTTCTAAAAGATAAACAATTTCAACCAAGAATAAGCTACCCAGTCAAACTAAGCTTCATTAGTGAGGGAGAATTGAAATCTTTTCCAGATATCCAATCCCTAAGAACCTACGCTGCGACCAGACCACCTCTACAAGAAACACTTTAGAAAGTACTGAACACAGAAGAAAAAGAAAAAAAAAAAACAGCATTCTTCACAAGAGTACAGGCAAAGATTAAAAACACACATGAACCAACTCCGAAATCCAAAGAAAGACAACAAACAAACAGGAACAACAACTCTATAAGAAGCTTATGACAGGGATCAACTCTTGCATTTCAATTATTAGCCTAAATGTGAAAGAACTAAATGCACCACTGAAAAGACATAGAATGGAAAAATGGATAAAATATCATCAGGCAACAATCTATTGCCTTCAAGAGACTCACCTCACTAGAAGGACAAAACAGACTCAAAGTAAGAGGATGGGAAACAAACTTTCAGGCAAATGGAACACAAAAGAAAGGAGAAGTAGCAATCTGAATTTCAGCTTCAAGCTATTAAAAATCAAAAAAGATACAGAAGGCCACTACATAATGATAAAAGGTTCAATCCATCAACAAGAAATATCTATTCTAAACATATATGCACCCAACATAGGTGCACCAACTTTCATAAAGCAACTTCTAGGAAAACTAAAGAAAGATATTGACTCTAACACCATCATAACTGGGGACTTTAATCCCCCACTCACAACCCTAGACAGATCATCAGGACAAAAAATCAGCAAGGAGATCCGGAACCTCAATACGACTTTGGACCAAATGGACTTAATTGATACCTACAGAACACTCCATCAAAAGACCACAGAATACACATTCTACTCATCACCACATGGAATGCATTCTAGGATCGACCACATAATTGGCCATAAATTAAGCATTTATGCTTGATTTATCCTTTTAGATTTATCCTTTTAAATTTGAACCAAAATTCTACCATGCACCTTTTCGGACCATGGTGGAATAAAAATAAACATTGACACCAGCAAGGTCCCCCCAAAACCCACAAAGACATGGACACTAAACAGCATGATGCTAAACAACTGCTGGGTCAATGATGAAATCAAAACAGAGATCAAAAGATACCTGGAAACAAATGAAGATGAAGAAACATCTTACCAAAATCTCTGGGATGCCTTAAAAGCTGTAGTAAGAAGGGAATTTATATCCCTACAAACACACATGAAGAAAATGGAAGGAACACAAATTAACAGCCTAACAAGCCACCTATGGAAGCTGTAAAAGCAAGACCACAAAAACCCTAATTTCAGCACAAGAATCCAGATCACAAAAATAAAAGCCCAAATCCAGGACATAGAAGACAAAAAGATAATACAAAAAAATCAATGAAACAAAAAGCTGGTTCTTCAAAAGGATAAACAAGATTGATGGTCCCCTAGCTAGTCTGACCAAGAAAAAATGAGAAAAAACCCAAATAAGCACAATCAGAAATACAAAAGATGAAGTCACATCTGACCCTGAAGAAATACAAAAGATCATTGGAGACTACTACGTACACTCGTATGGAAACAAACTTGAAAACCTTAAGGAAATGGAGGACTTTCTGACATCACACAACCTACCTAGGTTGGAACAAGAAGAAATTGAGATCCTAAATAGACCAATAACAATCAAGGAAATCTACTACGTAATAAGAAAACTACCTACAAAAAAACGCCCTGGTCAGATGGCTTTCCAGCAGAATTCTACAAGACATTTAAGGAGGAGCTGATACCAATCCTACTGAAGGTATTCCAGGTGATTGAAAAAGATGGAACTCTCCCCAAATCATTTTGTGAAGCCAACATCACATTGATACCCAAGCCAGGTAAAGATCCAGCAAAGAAAGAGAACTAAAGGTCAATATCTTTGATGAACCTAGATGCTAAAACTCTCAACAAGATCTTAGCAAACCAGATTCAACAATACATCTCAAAAATCATCCATCATGACCAAGTAGGCTTCATCCCTGGGATGCAAGGCTGGTTCAACATTCGTAAAAGCATAAATGTAATTAAATACGTCAACAGATGTCAAAACAAAAACCACATAATTATATCATTAGATGCAGAAAAAGCTTTTGATAAAATCCAGCACCCCTTCTTGATAAAACCTTCGAACATCTAGGCATACGGGGAACATATCTCAAAATAGTAAAAGCCAT
>NW_007248678.1:14360-16040 GCF_000164805.1 Carlito syrichta
ATGCACAAAGGTTAACTCCAAATGGATCAGAGACCTAAATGTAAAACCTGAAACCATAAGAACCTTAGAAAATGATGGACATACCCTCATGGAAATCAGAACTGGCTTCCATTCCTGAACAAAACCTGAAACCCACAAGTCATAAGAGAGAAGATAGACATTGGGACCTTATTAAACTGACAAGCTTCTGCAAAGCCAAAGAGACCATCAAGAGAGCAGGGAGACAGCCTACAGACTGGGAAAAAGTATTTGCCAACACCAGGCCTGACAAAGGCTTAACATCTTGGATCTACAAGGAACTCAAACGTGCTGAAAAGAAAAAAACAAACAACCCTATTATAAAATGGGCAAAGATATGAATAGACACTTCACAAAGGAAGACATCTGAGCAACCAACAGACACATGAAGAAATGTTCAGCCTCACTAATCATCAGGGAGATGCAAATCAAACCACACTGAGATACCACCTAACTCCAGTCAGAATGGCAATTATCAACAACTCAAAAAATAACAGCTGCTGGAGAGGGTGTGGTGAAAAGGGAACACTTCTACACTGTTGGTGGGAATGTAAACTAGTGCAACCTCTGGAAAGCAGTGTGGCAATTCCTAAAAGCTCTAAATATCAACCTCCCATATGACCCCGCAATCCCCCTACTGGGAATACATCCTGAAGAACTTAAATCACTCTATAAAAAAGATACCTGCACATGTATGTTTATCGCAGCATTGTTCACAGTAGCAAGAACCTGGAAGCAACCATGTTGTCCATCAAAAGAGGACTGGATTAAAAAATTGTGGTAAGTATACATGATGGAATACTACACAGCCATAAAAAAGAACAAAATCATGAACTTCGCAGTTACCTGGATGGAACTAGTGTCTACAATACTGAGTGACCTTTCACAGAAACAAAGATCGGAGTGTCACAAATTCTCACTCATATAGTGGAGCTTGAACATCTATTGTAATACTGTGAGAAAATGACTGACAGTGGTGGGAAACTATGGGGGGGTGAAGAGAGTTGGGATTAACAGTAGTAAATATCTGTTTGGGGATGGGGAGACACTTCTTATCAACCAGGGTGCCTGAACAAACCATATTTGTATATCTAACCCTTAACTGTACTCCACAATATAATAATAAAAAATATTGATTATAAAAAATAAGTAAAATAGTAAATAAAATAAAATGAAATAATATAAAATAAAATAAATAGCCAGACTTTGTGGTTCCTACCTATCATCCCAGCATTTTTGGAGGCTGAGGCCAGAGACCAGAGGATGACTTGAGTCCAGTAGTTTGAGATTAGTCTGAGCCTCATAGCAAAAGTTTGTCTCTAAAAAATAAAAATAATATATTAGTAAAATAAAATAAAGTAAAATAAAATAGACCTTGTGGTCCCTTCCTGGAATCCCAGCCCTTTTGGAGGCCAGGAGGGGAAGTTTGCTTGAGGCCAGATATTTTAGACAAGACTGGGTCTCATAGCAAAACCCTGTCTCTAAAAAATAATTTTTAAAAATAGTAGCAAACAATAAAATAAAGTAAATATGGGCCAGAATTTGTGGTTCCTGCCTGTTATCCCAGCACTTTGGGAGGCAGAGACAGGAGGATCGGTATCGTCTAGTAGTTTAAGACTAGCTGGACGCATCACAAAAATCTGTCTCTAGAAAATAAAAAAA
>NW_007248679.1:0-1568 GCF_000164805.1 Carlito syrichta
AAAATCTTTCCCAGATATCCAATCCCTAAGAACTTATGCTGCCACCAAACCACCTCTACATGAAACACTTAAGAAAGTACTAAACACAGAAGAAAAGGAAAAAAGAACAACGTTCTTCACAAGAGTACAGGAAAAAGAATAAAATACACATGAACCAACCCCAAAACCAAAAGAAAGACAAAAAAACTAAGTGGAAGAACAACAACTCTATAAGAACTCTATGATAGGGATGAACTCTCACATTTCAATAATTAGCCTGAATGTGAATGGACTAAATGCACCACTGGAAAGATATAGAATGGCAAAATGGATAAAGTATCACCAGGCAACAATATACTGCCTTAAAGAGATCCATCTCACTAGAAAGGACATATACAGACTCAAAGTAAGAGGATGGGAAACAAATTTTCAGGTAAATGGAACAAAAAAGAAAGGAGGAGTCACGATTCTAATTTCAGACAAAATACTATTTAAGCTATCAAAAATTTAAAAAGACACAGAGGGCCACTACATAATGATAAAAGGTTCGCTCCATCAACAAGAAATATCTATCCTAAACATATATGCACCCAACATAGGTGCACCAACTTTCATAAAGCAACTTCTAGGAAAATAAAGAAAGATATTGCCTCTAACACCATCATAACTGGGGACTTTAATACCCCACTCACAACCTGGGCCAGATCATCAGGACAAAAAATCAGCACGAAGATCCGGAACCTCAATGTGACTCTGGACCAAATGGACTTAATTGATACCTACAGAACACTCCATCCAAAGACCACAGAATATACATTCTACTCATCACCGCATGGAACGTATTCTAAGATCGACCACATAATTGGCCATAAATCAAGCATAAGCAAATTTAAAAGGATCAAAATTCTACCATGCAACTTCTCGGACCACAGTGGAATAAAAATAAACATTAACACCACCAAGGTCCCCCCAAAACCCACAAAGACATGGACACTAAACAGCATGATGCTAAACAACTCCTGGGTCAAAGATGAAATCAAAATGGAGATCAAAAGATACCTGGAAACAAATGAAAATGAAGAAACATCTTACCAAAATCTCTGGGATGCCTTAAATCTGTAGTAAGAGGGGAACTTATATCCCTACAAACACACATGAAGAAAATGGAAGGAGCACAAATTAACAGCCTAACAAGCCACCTAAGGAAGCTGGAAAAGCAAGACCACAAAAACCCTAATTTCAGCAGAAGAATCCAGATCACCAAAATAAAAGCCCAAATCCAGGACATAGAAGACAAAAAGATAATCCAAAAAAACAATGAAACAAAAAGCTGGTTCTTCGAAAGGATAAACAAGATCGATGGTCCCCTGGCTAGACTGACCAAGAAAAAAAGAGAGCAAACCCAAATAAGCACAATCAGAAACACAAAAGATGAAGTCACATCTGACCCTGAAGAAATACAAAAGATCATTAGAGACTAATATGTACACGTGTATGGAAACAAACTTGAACACCTTAAGGAAATGGAGGACTTTCTGACATCACACAACCTACCTAGGTTGAAGCAAGAAGAAATTGAGACCCTAAAT
>NW_007248679.1:2533-3800 GCF_000164805.1 Carlito syrichta
AGTCTCAGGATATAAAATAAATGTGCAAAAGACAATCGCATTTCTTTACACCAATAAAAAACAAACAGAAACCCAAATAAAAACCACAATCCCATTCACAATAGCCACAGAAATAATGAAATACCTTGGCATCTTCCTAACCAGAAACGTGAAAGACCTTATAATGAAAACTACAAAACACTGCTCAAAGAAATCAAAGATGACAAACAAGTGGAAAAATATCCCATGCTCATGGACTGGAAGAATCAACATTGTGAAGACGTCCATCTTACCTAAGGCAATCTACAGATTTAATGCAATACCCATCAAATTACCAGCAACATTCTTCTCAGACCTAGAAAAAACAACACAGGAATTCATATGGAAACACAAACGACCAAGAATAGCCAGAACAATCCTCAGCAAAAAAAAAAATAAAGCAGGTGGTATCACATTACCAGACTTCAAACTTTACTATAAAGCTACAATCATCAAAACAGCTTGGTATTGGTACAGGAACAGGCATATAGACCAATGGAATAGAATTGAGATTCCAGAAGCAAAACCTCAATTTCTCAACCAACTCATCTTTGACAAAGCCTCCACCACCTACCACTGGGGAGAGGAGAACCTATTCAGTAAATGGTGCTGGGAAAACTGGCTGACCACATGCAGAAGATTGAAACAGGACCCCTATCTATCCCCATACACAAAAATTAACTCCAAATGGATCAGAGACCTAAATGTAAAACCTCAAACCATAAGAACCTTAGAAAATGAAGGACATACCCTCATGGAAATCAGAACTGTCATCCAATTCCTGAACAAAACCTGAAACCCACAGGCCATAAGAGATAAGATAGACAAGTGGGACCTCATTAAACTGACAAGCTTCTGCAAAGCCAAAGAAACCATCAAGAGAGCAGGGAGACAGCCTACAGACTGGGAAAAAGTATTTGCCAACACCAGGTTTGACAAAGCCCTAACATCTTGGATCCACAAGGAACTCAAACGTGCTGAAAAGAAAAAAACAAACAACTCCATTATAAAATGGGCAAAAGATATGAACAGACACTTCACAAAGGAAGACATCCGAGCAGCCAACAGACACATGAAGAAATGTTCAACCTCACTAATCATCAGAGAGATGCAAATCAAAACCACACTGAGATACCACCTAACTCCAGTCAGAATGGCAATTGTCAACAACTCAAAAAATAACAGCTGCTGGAGAGGGTGTGGTGAAAAGGGAACACTTCTACACTGTTGGTGGGAGTGTAAACTAGTG
>NW_007248679.1:4354-38369 GCF_000164805.1 Carlito syrichta
AAGGGTGCCTGAACGAAACGTATTTGTATACCTAACCCTTAACTGTACCCCACAATATCATAATTAAATAAATAAATAAATAAAAGAAAGTAAGGAAGAGACTTCTTCCTATGAGGAAGAAAAGTAGAAGGTAGATCAGGATAGAAATATTGCAAAAGAAAGGAAAAAAGGTGACGTTTGTGTCAGAGAACTTTGAACAAAAGATAAAAGTGTTCATCAGAATGTTACAGTTGAGCCAGGCATTGAAGAAAGTAGTGACCGATAACTGGAAGAGACTACTAAGTATTTCAGGGTATGTTCTCCATCTGTGCCATCCAATACAGAAGCCCTTAGCCGCATGTGGCTACTGATCACTTACAATATGGCTAATAGGACTGAGGAACTAGTCAGACATGGTGGCTGTAATCCCAGCACTTTGGCTGAGACTGGAGAATTGCTTGAGCCCAGGAGTTTGAGACCAGCCTGGGCAACATAGGGAGCACCCCCCCCCACAACCCATAGTCCCAGCTACTCTCAAAAAAATAAACTTTGCCCCAAATCTCAGAATATGGGCACACAAAAAGTTAAGATGGATCATAGACCAAAATGTCTAACCTAAAACTTCTAGTCTATAAGAAAAGACTAGAATAAAATCGTGGTTACCTTAGGTTAGGCAAAGATTTCTTACATAAGACACCAAAGGCATGATCCATAAAAGAACCAATTGGTAAACTGTACTTCACCAAAACTTTAAACTACTACTCTTAAAAAAATACTGTTAAGAGAAAGAAAATTGAAGCCATAATATATTTGTAAAGCCCATATCTGATAAAGAGCTTGTGTCCAGAATGGAAAAAAGATTTATACAGATGCTTCAGCAAGTAATATATACGGTTGGCATACAAGCACATAAAAATACTAGATACTATTAGTCATTAGAGAAATGCAAATTGAAACCACAGTGAGAAGCACAGTGAGTTGGTGAGGATGTGAAGGAACTGGAACTCCCATGCACTGGATGGGAGTGCAAAATGGTACAGCAACGCTGAAAAATAGTGTCACAGTTTCTTAAAACATTAAACATACAACTAAAATGAGACAGGAGAAAAAGCTTATGTCCATATAAAGACTTGTACAAGAATGTTAACAGCTTTATTTTTAATAGTAAAAACCTGGAAATCACCCAGGAAATAAACCAAATGCCTATCAACTAGTGAATGGATAAACAATTTGTGGTGTATACATACAGTGGAATATCACTCAGCCACAAATACAAATGAATTATGATATACACAGCAAAACAGATAAATCTTATAATGCTTAGTGAAAGAAATCTGACAAAAAAGAGTGCATTTTGTATGATTCTATGTAAATAAATCTCTAGAAAAATGCAAACTAATCTCCAGTAACCGGAGACCAGTGTTTGGGTATGAGGGGGTGGAGATGGGAGAGGCATTACCAAAAGGCAGAAAGAAACTTTGAGCACTGATAGATATGCTCACTATTTTATTTTACTTTATTTTATTTGTGAATACGCTTAACAGACTTTATCAAATTATATACTGTAGGCCGGCCATGGTGTCTCACACCTGTAATCCCAGCACTTTAGGAGGTTGAAGCAAGAGGACTGATTGTGCCCTGAAGTTCAAGATCAGCCTAGGCAACATAGTGAGATGTCATCTCTACAAAAAAGTCAAAAAATTAACCAGGCTTCGTGGCTCATGCCTGTAGTTCCAGTTACTCAGGAGGCTGAGGTAGAAGTATCACCTGAGCCCAGTGAGTTGAGGCTGTGGTGAACCATAAAAGTGCCACTGCACTCCAACCTGGGCAAAAGAGTAAGACTCTGACTCAAAAAAAAAAAGATATACTTTAAATATTTGCTGTCTCTTTTATGGCACTTATATTTCAATAAAGCTGTTTTTAAAAAAGTATCTGCACACCCTACTTAGAAGGACTGGACCCAAACAAGTTCCCACCTCTCTTTCCCTTGTAGACATATTAAGGTTTCATTCATACATCCCTAAGATTTAATATATCCGAAGAGGGTCTTGGGCTGGGACAGGAAGCCCTCTTTCTCTACCTCAGCAATCACTTCAGTCACCCCCCACCTTCCCAAACGTGTACCCTGACATCTTAACCCAAGTCACATGCCTCAATGCTTTCAAACCTTCTCCCACCTCACTTCCCAAGATATTTCTATGAACACAGCAATAACCGTTCTTATCTTGATCCCTCCCCACCCACCACTGCAAGTCTTTCTCACCCTGATCCCTTAGCCACACGAGGACTGCACTGGCAACCAAACGAAATAAACCTCGTGACCTTTCTAGACCTCAACGTAGATGAATTTCCAGCTTCTCAGCAATTCGGGAATTAATTACCGAGCATCGCTTACTTCTAGGGCAGGGGTTCTCAAGATGTGGTCCCAGTACAACAGCATCAAGACCACCTGAGAACCTGGGTTCCCAGCCCAGCTCTACTGAATCATAAATTCTGGGGGTGGGGGCAGCAGCTCGTATTTTCACAAGGCCTCCGAGTGATTCTGATGCATGCCACTGTTCGAGAGGATGAAAAGAAAAGCAGAGAGGGCAAGAGGAAAGTTAGAATAGAAGCACACCTGAGAATCACATAAGCCATGGGTGGAGGGATCGTTGTTTTTCTTTAAAAAAAGAACTCATCATGTAGACAGAAAACTTACCCTGCCCCAGAGAGCTTTCCGGAAAGATAAAGGATTCCGATATTCACCTCTAGAACCAGCAGCAGAGAGGGCAGCAAGGCATCCGTCTAGTCAAGCAGGTCCCTCGCTAAGGCTCAGCGGGTGGCAGCTCCGCGGCTGTTCAGGGGTTAATTCTCAGTGCCCCTCCCCTTCCCGCCGTCCCGCGCGTGCGCAGCGACGCGCCATAGAGCTGAGCAGTCCTCCCAGGTTCCTAGAGCGGACGCGACGATGGCTGGTTCGCGGGGTGTGAGGTTTGACCGCAACCTCAGGATCGAGTCGAGGTGCGGGCGGTGTCGGCTCTCGAAAGGTGGGAAACTCCGGGTTGCTTTCGCCTAACGAGCGGCCTCGCAGCGCAGCCAGGAAACCGTTTGCGGTTTCTCGAGGCCATGGAGAGTCAAGGCCGCCAGGGTCGCTCCTGGGCACGGAGAGCCGACCGGTCCTGTTGGTACCGGGTCAGCTCTGGCCGGGCCTTGGGGTTCAACCCAGAAACTCCGGGGGACGGGTGGAATCATCCGACCGTGCCGGGAAAGAGCAGCCTAGATTTGTGAGTGTTGGAGAACGCCAAGGAGGGAAAGAAAGGCGGATCATGGTGCTTGATCAGCAGTGTCATTTTGGTAAAGGAAGGGCAGCGAGTGACACAGTGTGGCCCACTAGGACAAGTTCTAAAATTCCCTCCCCTCCGTTATCTTTCTAGTGATACCATTCTTCTGATGGTTCTAGTCTCCAGTTTTGTTTGAACATCTCTAGACTTGGAATTGGGAAGAGGGGATGATGCCTGACTCCTGGATGATGGGGTAGGTTTAATAAACTCTTAAGTGAAAAGCATTTGGAAATTAAGTGAGATTTTGTTTTCTCCTTCTCTTCTTTCATTTCTAGAGAATGTTTCTGGCAGTCCAGTCTCAGAAATTACATCTCTGGTCTGCACAATGATACCCTTCCAAGCCCAGTGGTGCCCAGTTGCCTCCAGGTCCCAGGCCTTTATGTGGACGAGAAAAGCTTACAGAGTAAATGGTAATTCTCCACTTGCTCCCTGACATGTGCAGTTGCGGCCCATGGAGATCCAGCTCAATTGTGAACCTCAAGAATACCACCTTCAGTCAGGTGAGAAGCAGTGTCTTGTATCTTTCTTGCTGGTTTTGGTGGGTAGGGAAGGTGGAGCAGTGGGGATGTTACCCCATGCCAGTATCTTCAATTGATATCAGCATTCCCTCACTGTTAGGCAATATTATCTCTTCAGTGCCCGAAGCATGGTCACCTGGTTTTATTTCAGATTCTGGCAATTAAATTCTCATGCAGTCCCCTTCTCTTTTTTAAGACCCTGAAGTAGTCCAGTTTTTCCTTTGCAATCATTACCTTGCTGATACGGACACACTATTTTCTGTTCATATTACCACAACCCCTAGAAAAGGGCATGGCAAGTGTGGAGCAGGCTTGCATATACCCACATTCCTGAGAATTAACAAAAGGAGCGCTTCCCCTTATCTCCTATGCACTCCCAGTAAATAACTTCAAAGAATCCTGAACTTCCCTGCAGACTGTGCCCAATTAACTGAGAGATGTAAATCCCCATTTACTCCCTTTTCTTAGTAGTCATAGGTTTGAATAATATAGTATCAATGTTATCGTAAATCTTGTGATTTGCCTATAACAACATGTTGTAATGTATGATGTCTTAAGTCTTGTTAGCTAATTCCTTTTACTCTATGGAAAGCTTGATTAACGCTTATGCTGGGTGCTACTGATAAGAAGCTGTTAGATACCTCTGGAAACTGGTGCCGGGAAATGTGGATCATAAAAGTCATTATTGACAACATACAGCTGTAACTTAAGTTCTGTGCAATGGTCTGCCAGTCACATAGTCAATGTATAGGTACCAACAACCCTGAACTTATAAGAGCATACTGTAAAACTTGAAGGATGAACAGAACCATTTTAGAAAGGCCAGGAGCCCAGCTCTGCTCTGTGGATTCAAATTCAGAAATAAATTTCTTTTGACCAGTTCCCTACCTCTCAATTTATTGGTGTGAGGGTTAGCAGCTGAGCATTACTCGAACTGTAACATTACTACCAGTCTGTCCGTGTTTGGTGTTTCCCCTTTTCAAGTCTTTTTTCCTTAAGTTTTAGAGCGTGAAAACCTGGATTCAAATACTAGCTTTGTCACTTACTAGCTTCAGTAACTCACTCTTATATTTTACAATCTGTTTCCTCGCCTTATAAGTGTATAATAATTTATTCTTTGATGGTTATTTTTAGTATCTATTACTCCAGAATAAAGTCTTACAGCCTGACTGAGGTTTTTATGCCCGCTGTCCAGAAAAGCCAAGACTAAGACAGCAGCTGTTACAATAGAAGAAGAGTTTAATGTCGCAAAGCAGCTGAGTGAGGATGACAGGAGGGATTTCTCAAACCCACGTTGAGAATTTTAAACCATCAAGAATTTTAAGCTATTGTTTTTTCAGGAATCATTTGGTGAGTAGGGTTTAGGGACTGGGTGCTGCTGATTGGTTGGTTATGAAGTCACAGAGGTGTCAAAACTGTCTTCATGCTCGGAGCTAGTTTCTGGGAAGGGGTCACAGGATCAGTAGGACCTACTCCTTGGTATGTGCCCTGGGTCCGGGTGAAGTCATAGGTATATCAGAGTGCAAAGTCTGAAAAACATCTCAATCCCCATTGCCAGGTTTTGCAGTAGATGCTATCTATAAAGCAAGTCCTGCAACCTTTGCTATGACTCTTGAGCAGAAGCCATTATGATGGTAGCTTAGGAAGAAGGAAGGTATGTGGGATCCCTGGAGATTAAAACTGCTCGTGCCCTTCTGCTGATCAAACTTCAGGATGCCATCTAGGAGATCTATGTGACCTTAGGCTCATTGTTTAAGAGAAAGATATGTTTAACCACCTCATGGGCAGCTTGCCTCTTTAGGACAGGATATGAGATAATTGCTCTCTATGGAATTAAACGCAAACTGAGAAACAACAAATTTGTTCATTTCTACCCATAGTGAAACATTGCAGGGCTCAGTCCTCTTCCACGGCTTTTATCCCAATGCCCTGTTTTAATTTTATATAGGTGGTTTCAAAAGAACCCCAAAAGTTAGTGACCTGAAACAACAGACTTGTTAAACTATGTTGTTTCTTATCATCCTGTCGAGTATCTACTTAAGCTGTAGGTTAGCCACCTGAACTTAAGTTCAGCTAGTCAGTTTTTTCTCGTGGTTTTGTCTGGGATTACTCATGCAGTCATCTAGTGGCTGACTCCACTGGGGCCAGAGTCTAAGATGGTCTCAGTGGCAGGTCTGACTGTTAGTGCTGGCTGTGGCTTAGGTAACACATCTCCAGTGAACTAGCCCAGACTTTTTCGTAGGCAGTTAGTTTTCAGAATCAGAGAGAGGGCAGGCTCTCCAATACATAATTACTTTTCATACCTATGTTTGTGTTACGTCTACTACTATCTCATTGACCAAAGCAAGTAACATGACTGGTTCCAAAGTCATTGTGGAAGTAGACTATACAAGGATATAGATACTGGAAGGTAGGATTCACTGGGGTTCATTAATACTATAACAAACAAACAAAACCCCCTAGAATCCTCTTTGTAAAGCTCTGAACACAGTCTTGGCTTACAGTAAATTCTTTTTAAATGGCAGCTGCTATTATTTTGAGTAAGATAATGTTGATCCTGACTTTGTTCAGATGTTCTGCCGGGTCTCATTTCCATGTCATTCCTTACTTCTTTTTGGTTTTGGTCTTCATTGCTGCTGTTTTCCTATGAAATTTACCTTCCATTGTCCCTTTTTTCACCCAACCTATTAGCCTTATAGTATTATTATTAGTTACTAACAGTTTACTCTGTGACCAGGCACTGTTCCAAGTGCTAGGAATATAGCAGTGAACTGAACAGACAAAGCCTTTGCCCTCAAGGTTCTTACATTCTAGAAGAGGGAAACAAAATGGATAAATAAATGTACATTATATTATCATATAATGACAATGGTTATGAAGAAATTAAACCTTGATGTATCAGTCATATCCTGGAATGAGCCAGGAAATAGATGACTCATTCCAGTGCAGTAATTCAGTGTTTCCTGAAGAGGATAGGTAGGATTACAGAAATCAGCAAGTGGTGAACATCAGCCTTGGAGCAGGCAACAAGGAGAACCAGTTACTACCTTTAGGCCTTAAGTGATAAGGGGAAAGACTGATTACCAGTGCCTAGAAAGTATAGCTTAGGGTTTAGCCACCTGATAGAAGCTCTGGCCTTTGCTAAAAGGCCCAGCTCCTAGCCCAGCAAGTATGGAGCCAGGATGTAGGGTGATCAGTTCATCCCAGTTTGCTTGGGACTTAGCACTGAAAGTTCCACATTCCAATAACCCCCTCAGTTTTGGGCAACCAAGGCAGCTAGTCACTCTACTATTCTCCCACTTTTATCTAAATCTGCTTGCAAACTAGAAGGCATGGAAGCCTAGGTGATGCAGTCCATCGACATCAGCCACCAGGGCACAGAGCAGGGTGGAGAGTAGATCTGGAGGATGAAAGGAGACTATTCATCACAGTCCACCCCTTTTATCTCACAGTCCAATTTTGTCCTATGTATAGATTGCTGTTTTCTCAGCACAGCAGAAAAACAAAGCAACTTAAGCTATCATTTCATTGCAGACTGTCATAATTAAATAATGCTCCTACCTGAAACCTAGAATTTAATTACCACTACTGCTCTTCATATAAAGTTGTAAGAAAAAGAGGAAAAAGGCATAATTAACCCAAAATAGACCTGGTGCAGTGGTTCACACCTATAATCCCAGCATTTTGGGAGGCCAAGGCAGAAGGATCACTTGAGCACAGGAAGTCAAGACCAGTCTGGACAACAAAGAGAGACTCCATTTGTACAAAAAAAAAGTAAAAATTAGCCAGGAGTGGTGGTGCATACCTATAGTCTCAGCTATTCAGAAAGCCTGGGTGACAGAGCAAGCTCTTGCCAATAAATAAATAAATAAATAAATAAATAACTGCTACTGGTTTTGGTGTTCATGGAGCCGAAGTTGATCATTCTAACGACCTTCTTCCACCTGTTTTATATCTTCCTCACTTTCTGCCAGCATCTCAGAGGCACAGAGGTCTTTACCTAGTTTAGTAATATAAACCTTTCGTAGGTGATCTAAGTCCTCAGTAACCCTGTCTCTTTCAGGCAGCTTCAGTATACCATTGACTGGGCCTATTAGACAGGAGAGAACTAAGAAACACTCCAGTGAATCCTCTGAGTTCCAGACATAGTCTTCTTGCCCTTAGTATATAGCAGTTACCAATTCCCCATTGGTATTTGGGATCAGTCAGCCTGACCAGTAGAGTGACCCCTTCTCTGCCTGTTGGTTCAACAGAATGAGAAACCCAAAGTGACCAGGAAGCAGTTTGACCTTCCAGTTTAACAAAATTATGACTTGTTTCATGGTAGAAACATTTCCCTTTTGAGACTAGAACCCAAAACTCACCAAGCCCAAGATTATGGAGACAAGAAGCAAAAATAATACAAGTGACTAATTAGGTGTATAATGAGAGGAACTTTCCTCACTACTCCACCCTTGGTTCCTGTACCTGTGTATGTGTTCTGGCCATGGAGAAGCCATCACCATTTATTGTCATTTGGTTTAAGGCATATATTGCTTTCTATGCAGCAGCAACCCAGACTTACAGGGTGTTGCTGCCTAGCTGACACCATAACTGAGCTGTCTGCAGGTCATTCCATCAATAATGTCAATCCACTTACTTCTGGATGATGGGGTGTGTGGTAAGACCCATGAAGTATGTGTATGTGAACTCACTGCTGAGTTCCCTGAGGTCCCTGTAAAATGAGTTATCGGAGGCAATATAATATGAAAACCATGGTGCATAGCAATCTCAAATCAAAGCATATTTGTGTCTAGACTGTGTATCTAGTACTTTGCAGACAAATTGCTACTTTTATGATAGAAGGTAATCAATCTGTCCAGGGTAATCAATCTGTCCCCCAGTGACTGACTGGTTCCTCTCCAGGGAATGGTTTCTTATTGGGACCTGATTTTGGCCTTGGCTATTGGCTGCTTGGGCACATAGCAGTTGTGATAGGCATATCGGCCTTGACAAGGGGAGGTCCATATTGTTGAGCCCATATGTATCCTCCATTCCTGCTGCCATGACTGCTTGGTACATGAGTCTACTGGACAAGCGTTGGAAGAGAGGCTGATTAACATTCATAAAATGGATCATCGTGGCCCTCTGATTGAAAAGCTTCTCCACAGTAGATGCCCCTTGGTGAATATTCGTATGCTCACATTCTCTGCCCATTCTAGGAAATCTGTTCTCATAATTTTTACCCAGAATCCCTGTTTCTAGTCTTCCAATCTTGTTCTTCCCAGGTACCTAACTAATCAAACAACTCATTTGTTGCTACCCATGAATCAATATAGACATGTATTTTAGACTGTGTTGCCTTTCATAAAAAGTGGACACCTAAGTGCATACCTAAAATTCTATCCACTGGGAGAATTTCCCTTTACCAATGTTTTTGAGGCCACCCATGAGGAGGGGTATGAGTGAAAACTATTTATTTTTAGCTAGTGCTGATATACTGCACAGGCCCATCTGTAAACCAGTTCTGTGATTTTTTTTCTTCATCTGTTAACTGGTAATAGGGAATTCACATGAGGCCTTAAATAACAGGTCAAGGGAGAAGTAGTGAAGCATTAGGAACAGGTTCTGTAGGATCCAGGTCACTTGCATGTGGAAGTTACTTCTCTTTTAGACTTTCTTTTGGAATGGAATGTTGATTTGTTGCCCAGTTTTATGATTTAGCAGACTAAATAACAAACCAGTTTTTACATAATGAGCAGTTTGTAATGTATAGTCATGTGGTGCCCCGTGGTCAAGTATGAAGTCTCTATCAGTGCCCAGTAGTAAGTTAGAATCTGCTTTTCACATAGAGAATTGTTGCTGACAGAAGAGGACCTGGCCCTACTTTAGGGTGGTTCTCGTATGGAGGCTTGTAAGAGGCTTCATACAGCACCCATGACTGCCACAAGCATTCCAAATATCATTGGTTATCCTGGATAATAAGATTATGTGACAAGACAGCTTGCAGCCTAGGCCTGCTACAGAGCCTTTTTTTTTTTTTGGAACTGTGTCTCACTCAAAAGTAGCAACCAGAGGCGCTCCAAGCCTTACACCCTTCTGAGATGGTAACATTTGGGTAGAGCTATAAATGAAATGAGAAAACAAGCCTTATAACTGAGAGAAGAGTGTTCTAGGCAGAAGGAATAGCAAAATGCCAGAGGCCCCTACATGTAGCAGGGACAGAGGGAGCCTGGAGTAGACAGACAGTAGGAGAAGTCATGGAATGAAATGACAGCAAAGAGAAAGAAAGGGCCCAGATGATCTGAAACCTTATAGGCCATGGTAAGGACTTGGAATTTTGTGCCCAGTGTAATGGGAAGCTGCTAGAGCTCTTTATACTGGATAATGACATGTAAAGATCACTCTGTCTAATATGTGGAGACAGGAGAAAGGAAAGTTAGGAAGAAGAAATCAAATGCTTTAAGAAAAAGTAGTAAACTCTTCAAATGAAAACAGAATAAAATTAAGAATTGACCATTGGATTTGTTAAGATAGAGCTCATTAGGAGCTTTAATAAGCACAGTTTCAACAGAGTTATGGAGATAAAAGCCTGATTACAATGGACTAAAAAGAGAATAGACTAAATGCTGGTTACAACAAAGAGCAGTATGAACTCTCATACACTCTTGATAGAAGTCTATATTGACTCAACTACTTTGAAAATATTGGCCGGGCTCGGTGCCTCAACCTGTAATCCCAGCGCTGTGGGAGGCCAAGGTGAGTGGATTGCCTGAGCCCACGGGTTCAAGACCTGCCTGGGCAACTTGGAGAGACCTCATCTCTACAATAAATCAAAAAATTAGCCAGGCATGGTAGCGTGCGCCTGTAATTCCAGATACTCGGAAGGCTGAGGCGGAAAGATCGCCGGAGCCCAGCAGGTGAGGCTGCGGTGGCCAGGAGCGGCCACTGCACTCCAGTCTGAGCGACAGAGTGAGACTCCAACTTAAAAAAAAAAGAAAAAAGAAAATATCTAGTCGAGGCTGGATTCAGTGGCTCAGCCTGTAATCCCACGCTTTGGGAGGCCGAGGTGAGTGAATTGCCTGAACCCGCAGGTTCGAGACCCGCCTGGGCAACTTGGTGAGACCTCATCTGTACAATAAATCAAAAAAATTAGACGGGCATGATAGCGCGCACCTGTAGTTCCAGCTACTTGGAAGGCTGAGGCGGAAGGATCACCAGAGCCCAGCAGGTTGAGGCTGTAGTGGCCAGGAGCGTGCCACTGCACTCCAGTCTAGGTGACAGAGTGAGACTCCAACTCAAAAAAAAAAAAGAAAGAAAATATCTAGTTGAGACCCAGACAAGTCTAGGCTATATAAACTTGATCCTAAGTTTATATAACATATATCTTTATATTTGATCCTAAGTTTATATAACCTAGAAAATTCTTGCATATGTGCACCTATCAGATAGATATACAGGAATATTCATATCAGCATTATTTGTAATAGCAAAATGTTATTATTCATTGCAAGGGAGTAGGTAAATAAATTGTGGTATATATCACACTATAGTAGTGAATATGAATGGACTACAGCATACTCATTAACATGGGTACGTTTTCCAAATATAATGTTGAACAAACAAAGCATATCACAGAATACATGTGGTATAATTCCATAAATATACCAAGTTCAAAAACATCCTGCATTAGTCTTGTAGGGCTACCATAACAAAATACCACATACTGGTTGGCTTAAACAACAGATATTTTCTCACAGTTCTAGAGTCTGGAAGTCCAAGATCAAGGGGCCAGCAGAGTTGTTTTTTTCTGAGGCTTCTCAGCCTGGCTCGCACAAACTGTCTTCTCTGTGTGCATGCTTTCCTGGTGTCTCTTCTTATAATAAATCGAGTCCTATTAGATTAGGACCCCACCCTATGACCTCACGTAACCTTATTTACCTCCTTAAGGGCCCTACTTCCAAATAACAGTTTCATTGGGGATTAGGTCTTCAACATATGAATGGGAGTGGGCAGAGATGGGCAAAATTCAATTCAGTCCATAACACATGCAAAACCTTACAGTATTTTCTTAAATATCCTGGCTTTTGGTGAAACTCTGAAGAAAAACACAAAATTCTGCATAGTGATGACTAGGGAAAGTAAGGAAAGGTATTGGAGGAAGACAGGTTCAGAGAAGCATGCACAGGGAAATTCTAGGGCATTAAAACTTTTCTGTCATTTTTTTCTTAAGCTGAATGGAAGAGTCAACCTTGTTGCATTTTATCTTTATTCATTTTTTAAAATTGTATGTATATATATATATGTGTACCCATATATTTTTATGTGTATAAAATACTTAATAAACTTAAAACATTAAGTATTAAAATATTTAATAAGCTTAAAATTTAAACTTAGAAAAAATGAGAAAGTAAATAAAGCTTTTCAAGGAGAATTGCTATAAAGAGAAATAGAAATGAAGCAATAGAAAGATGGAATGTAAGGTCAAGGTTTTTTGTGTTGTTGAAGCCTAAAGTGTTTTTACTAACTTTAATTAAATCTACTTTAGTGAGATATAATCTGCAGACAATAAAATATACTGCTTTTAATTGTGCATTTAGATAAGTTTTGACATATTTGTGCACCTATGTCCACTACCCTCACAGTCAAAACACAGAACCTTAATATCAACAGCCTCTTCCGAAATGTCCTTGTGTCCCATTCAGTTCCTCCCATCTCTAGGCAACCATTGATACGCTGTCTGCCACTATATGAGGGGAGACCTCCCCCACCAAAAAAAATAGAATTATCTTAGAGGGTGGGCCCCTTACAGTACAGGCTTTCCCCCAGGTAAGTGTTGTAGGCACACATTGGCATCAGAATGCCAACTAATGTTCTTGTGAGAGACTGCGTTTGGCTTCAGTGAATTTTTTTTTTTTTTTGGAGATTCCTGTAGCACATTTGCCTATTTCATGATGGATGATTTACACAACTTGCCCACACTGTGCTGAGTGTTCAGCAGAAAACAGCATGACCCTTGTGCTCCACTCTCCCTGTTCACCCGATCTCCCCCACATAACTTATTTGTTTCCCCAAATGAAAAAAGTCTTCAAAGGGAAACATTTCACCAGTGTGGAAGAGGTGAAACAAAAAATGGCAGAAGCAAGGCATCAAAATGAACGAGTTTAAAAATTGTTTTGAGCAGTGAGAGAAGTGTTTCCATAAGTGTAGTACATCAAATGGAGAGTATGTTGAAGCTGATTGAAGTTTGAATGTGTAAAAATAAAAACATAATTTTTTATAAATAAATTCTGGGGTTTGGGGAGCTACTCTCATATATTTAATTTGACTTCTCTAACATTTCATATAAATAAAATTATGCTTACCTACCTTCTTTAGTTCAGCATAGTGTTCTTGAGATTAATTCATACTGTCATTAATTAATTATTATTATTGAAAAGTATTCAATTTTATGGCTATATTGCAGTTTATTGATTCATCTGTTAATGAACATTTGGATTGTTCACATTTCGGGCTATTTTATTAATAAAGCTGCTCTAAACACTTATGTTGTATTTGTGTGGACATATGTTTTTCTATCTCTTAAGTAAATAACTCAAAGTAGAATTGCTGAGTTATATGGTAAGATTATATTTAACTTTATGAAAAGTTGTCAGAATATTCTGAGGTAGCTTTACCATTTTGCATTTTCATCAGCAATGTATAAGAGTTCCAGTTGCTCCACATCCTTGTCAAGATTTAACCATTAATTATGTTGCTGTATTGTCAGTAATGGGTATTTACCAGTAGCTCCTTGAGGTTTAATTTGTATTTTCCTGATAACTAGTGATGCTGAGCAGTTTTTGTGTGTTTATTGACTCTTCATATAACTTCTTTTGTGAACTGTGTGTTCCAATCTTTTGCTCTTTTTATTGAGTTATATTATTATTTTGAGTTGTAAAAGTTATTTTTATATTCTGAATACAAGTCTGTTGTCAGGTATATGCTTTATGAATATTTTCTTCCAGTCTGTAGCTTGACTTTCTTTTTTTTTAATAAAGAAGAATAAAAGTTTATAATTTTGATGGAGTTTATATTTTTATTTTATGAATTATGCTTTTGGTGTCTTATTTAATTTCCTTGCCTTTCCCCAGCTCATGAAGATGATCATCTATACTTTCTTCTAAAAGTTGTATAGTTTTACCTTTAATATCTGTCTATGTTACATTTCTAGTAATTTTGTACACAGTGTGAGGAGAAAGTTAGGATTCATTTTTGTCATAATATCTAGTTCCAACACTTTTTGTTAAAAAGGGGTTGTCCCCTGGCCAGGCACAGTGGCTCACACCTATAATCCCAGCACTTTGGGAGGCCGAGGTAAGAGGTTTGCCTGAGCCCATGGGTTCAAGACCAGCCTGGGCAACCTGGCAAGACCTCATCTCTGCAATAAATCAAAAAATTAACCAGGTGTGGTGGTGTGTGCCTGTGGTTACAGCTACTTGTAAGGCTAAGGCAAAAGGATCACCTGAGCCCAACAGGTTGAGGCTGCAGTGACTGTGAGTGTGCCACTACACTCCAGCCTGGGCAACACTTTTTGAGTGAGACTCTAACTCAAAAAAAAAGAGGCTGTCCCTTCACCATTGAATTATCTTGGTGCCTTTGTTGAAGATCAATTGTATGTAATTTTTTTAAATTTCTGAACTCTGTTCTATTCCATCAATAGATATGTCTATCCTATGCCAATACCACACTGCCTTGATTACTGTGGCTTTATCATAAAGCTTGAAATCAGGTAGTGTAACTTCTCCACTTTTGTTCTGCTTTCTCAAAATTGTCTTCTGTGCCTTTCTGCATAAAGTTTAGAATCAATTTGTGTTCCAAGATGATTGGGTGTTTGCCGACCTACTCCCAAAGGCCAGTGGAGCTGAAAGGCCAAAGAAAGAGGCTGACAAATCCAGTCTCTCAGAGACTTTTAATAGGACTTTATGAACAGAAGTCATGTCTTGAGCAGTTGTGAGACAGTGGATCCCCACACCTGCCCTTCCAGAAATATTTATATAGGAAATATTTAAATATTTAGGGTAAAATAGGGGCAACTGGTTATATCTCAAACCTTCTTCTGAAAGAAACTCTTGACTACTGGGGAAGTGAGATAAGCATTTTTATGAGGTGTTACAAGTGCTACAGGAACACATTTGTATACAGAAGTCAGATATTGGTCATTATGGTGATTTTGGTTCAAGGTGTCATTACTCTTGCCACACAACAGGCTGTTTTCCTACAGTCTGTTAATTTGTACCAAAAAAGCCTGCTGGAATTTTGACTGGTGTTGCATTTATTATGTAGATAAATTTGGGGAGAACTGCTATCTTAACAGTATTACATATTATACTGCCAGAAAAGGTCTAAGATAGATAGATAGATGATAGATAGATACTCCTGTATATAAGTGATGGTATATATTTCTGTTATTAGGTCTTCTTCAATTTCTCTCAGCAGTGTTTTATAGTTTTCATTATATTGAAATTGACACTGCACATATTTTTGTTGAAGTATTTTATTTTCGGGTGCAATTGAAAAATTTTTTAAATTTTAAGTTGTGATTATTCATTGATTGTATATATAAATACAGTTGGTTTTTGTATACTGCTCTAATAAACTCATTTAAAAGATCTAATAGCTTTTTTGGGATAGCTGAGGCATTTTCTGTGTATGTGGTTGTTTAGTTTCTAAGTAAACACAATATGACATTTTTCTTTCCTATTTGTATGTCTCAGTTATTTTTCATGTCTTATTGCATTGATTATGAATATTGAATAGAAAGTGGTACTATGTTGACTAGAAGTGATAAGAGTAGACATCCTTACCTTGCTCCCTTGTCCCTAGGAGAAAAGCATTCAGTATTTAACCATTAACTATGTTAGCTGTAGGTTTATATTTGCTCTTTATTGGAGTAGTCAAATTATATATAATTGATATCCTTAGATTTAAATGTACCAGCTTCTTATTTTGTTTTTTATTACATTTATTATTTCTTTTTTCTCCTTTTGTTTCCAATTTTGCATTATCAGCTTTTTCTAATTTTTTCTCTATTAGGTTATTGTTTGTATATTTTATTGTTATTTTAATGGTTACCTCATCACAGCTCTTCTCAAATGAGATTCTGTGAGAGAATTAAGCCCTGTTGTTATAAGGCATCCATTGGAAGTAGTATATTGATATCACTCTTATACATCTACTATGGTATTAACTATGTACCATCATTAGGAGAATTAAGAAAATAGACATTCAGTTCATTTTGCTTCATTCTCTTTTAGAACCCTGACTGAAAAAGGTTGCCTTAGAAATTGCAACATAGAAGGGCCAGGTGTGGTGGCTTACACTTGTAATTCCAGCACTTTGGGATGCCAGGGTGGGAGGACTGCTTGAGCCCAGTAGTTCAAGACTAGCCTGGACAAGGCATTAAGACCTTGTCTCTACAAAAAATAAAAATAAAAAATACACACTGAATTTGTTTTAGCTAATTTTATTTTACTACTTCTAGGACAATGCAAAGACCTTATAATGCTTAAGTTCTACTTACCTCCATCTTCTTGTGCTATTTTTGCCATATATTTTAATTCTACATATTTTTAAAACTCCACAAGACATTCATATTGCTTTAATCAGTTAGTACACATTTAGATTCACCCAGGTACTTTATTTTTTCCAGTGCTCATCATTCCTGTATTAACCTTACCTGCATCTGGGATATTTTTTCTTTTTGAAGAATTTCCTTTAGCATTTCTTTTAGTGCATATCTGCAGGTAAGAACCTTTCTTGGTTTTTGAGAATATCTTTATTTTAACTTTTATTTAAGGCATTTTCTTTTATTAGGCAATTCTAGGTTGATACTTATTTTCTTTCACGGTTGAAAGACAACTTTCCAGCCGGGCTCAGTGGCTCAGCCTGTAATCCCACGTTTTGGGAGGCTGAGGTGAGTGGATTGCCTGAGCCCGCGGGTTCGAGACCCACCTGGACAACTTGGCGAGACCTCATCTCTACAGTAAATCAAAAAATTAGCCAGGTGTGGTAGCGCACACCTGTAGTTCCAGATACTTGGAAGGCTGAGCGGAAAGGATCACCAGAGCCAAGCAGGTCGAGGCTGCGGTGGCCGGGAGCGTGCCACTGCCCTCCAGCCTGGGCAACAGAGTGAGACTCCAACTCAAAAAAAAAAAAAAAAAAATCAAGCTGAACCTCATTTAAGATTATTTAACTGCAAAGAAAGAACAGTTAGACGAGCAGTTCTCAAAACTGAGATCCTGGCACAACAGCATTACCTTCATAAGGAAGCTTATTAGACACCTATAATCCTAGCACATTGGGAGCCCAAGGTGAGAGGACTGTCTGAGCCCATGGGTTCGAGACCAGCCTGGGCAACATTGTGAGACCTCATCTCTACAATAAATAAAAAAAAATTAGCCAGGCATGGTGGCATGTGCCTGTAGTTCCATCTACTTGGAAGACTGAGAAGGAAGGGATCAGCCTACAGCAGCTCGAGGCTGTAGTGGCTGTGAGTGTACCACTGAATTCCAGCCTGGGTGACACAGTGATACTCCAACACAAAAAACCAAAACAAAACAAAAAAAACCCCAGAAAACGCTAGGTTCGGTGGCTCAGCCTGTAATCCCAGCACTTCGGAGGCTGAGGCGAGCGGACTGCCTGAGGCCACAGGTTCAAGACCAGCCCGGGCAACTTGGCAAAAGTTCGCCTCTACAATAAATCAAAAATTGGCCAGGCATGGTAGCATGCACCTGTAATTCTGGCTACTTGGAAGGCTGAAGCAGAAGGATCGCTGGAGCCCAGCAGGTCGACACTAGGGTGGCTGTGAGCATGCCACTGCACTCCAGCCTGAGCAACGGAGTGAGACTCCAACTCAAAAAAAATAGAAACACAAATATATAGGCTCCACCCTGCAATGCTGAGTCAAAAACTCTGAGGTGGAAACAATCTGTGTTTTAATAAGGACCCCAGGAAATTATAATGCACACCAAAGCTTGATTATCTTTATGTTTGACATGTTAAAAAAGTACACAGACAAAGGTGATGCTAGAAAACTTACCAGCAAGTTTTGAAAGAAAAAGGAAAGGTGAAGGGTAAAATAGCAAAAAATGAAGAAGAAAGGGATGACACGGTGTGTTCCAGGTTTTCAAGACAGACCCAAGGGGACTGTCATTACCACTGCATTCTCCCTGCTATTTTACTAGGGTTGCACAAAAAATTTATTTAATTTTTACTATCTGCTTATGTGCTCAGCATAATAGGTGAGCCAACATTTGAAAATAATTGCTAGCATATTTTAAATTACCAATTTTCAAAACTCAGGAAATATCAGTAACTCATAATTATCTTAGACTAGTCTGAAAAGAAATAATATAATTTCTGACAGTATCAAATTATCTGGAGCTGACAGACTTAATCTTTTGGCACTCTCAAATATTTTCTATCTCTTTTTTTTTTTTTTTTGCAGTTGGAATCTCACTCCATCGCCCAGGTTGGAGTGCAGTGGCACGCTCATGGCCATCCCAGTGTTGACCTGCTGGGCTCAGGTGATCCTTCTGTCTCAGCCTTCCAAGTAGATGGAACTACAGGCACGCGCTACCATGCCTGGCTAATTTTTAATTTATTGTAGAGATGAGGCTTCATTTGCCCAGGCTGATCTTGAACCCATGGGCTCAGGCAATCCTCTGAGCTTGAGCCACCACGCCTGGCCTCTATTTTTCTTAAATTTGCTGCCTTTTAGTGTAAAGACAGACAAATTGATGCAAATATGTATCAATATCAATTTTTCTCTGAACTGAATATAAACAGAAGTAGAAACCTTATTTGAGATCTAAAATATTAAAAGTATATATTCCTTTTAAAAATTCAAAGCAGGTCCAGCACAGTGGTTCATGCCTATAATCCCAGCACTTTGGGAAGCCAAGGTGAGAGGATTGCTGAGCCCATGGGATTGAGATCAGCCCGGATAACTTGGTGAGACCTCATCTCTACAATAAGTCAAAAAAATTACCC
Source organism: Carlito syrichta (assembly GCF_000164805.1). Lineage (NCBI taxonomy): Eukaryota > Metazoa > Chordata > Mammalia > Primates > Tarsiidae > Carlito > Carlito syrichta. The sequence continues at coordinate 23,181 of NW_007248679.1, forward strand.
GGGCGTGGTGGCATGTGCCTGTAGTTCCAGCTACTTGGAAGGCTGAGGCGGAAGAATCGCCTGAGCCTAGTAGTTGAGGCTGCAGTGGTTGTGAGTGTGCCTCAGTACTCTAGCCTAGGCAACAGAGTGAGACTCCAACTCAAAAAAAAAAAAAAAAGATAACTTTCCATTGTTTCCATCATTTCTAAGTTAGTATTGGGCTCTTGCTTTTCTGCACATCTTATAAGCAGAGTGGTTTGTTACCACTTGGTGTGGTCTGTCTTTGATATTACAAATTGTCATATACAACTATAGATATCTCTTTTTCCTTAATTCAACAATTGTGTTTATTTTGGTATATTTATTTTAAATGTATTTAAATAGCTAATTCATGCAGGTGATAAAAGAGTAAACTATTACAAAAGTAAATTAAAAATTTCTCAGAATTCCTCATACCCGTGACCATCTGACTCCCAGTTTTCTTCAGATGCAACACTGTTATCATCTTGGGTATTCTTCCTAAAGGCATTTTTGTAACCCATTTATGGGCAGAACTAGGAAACCCTTTCATATGGGTGGGAATACAATCATAATTTCATAGTACACTGTCAGATAAGCAACATGATTATCTCATTTGGAAGCCTATAGATGTTTTCACACAGTAAATCCAAACAGTGTATGAAAACTCAGTATTGAGGTGATTGCTGTACATAAGAATTGGGATCATGCATCTTTGTAGCTTTATTGTTAAGGTATTTAGAACACAGTACACGCTCCACTGGTGTGTTAACAATAAATTTTGTACTATTTCTAAAAATTGGTAGAGAAGATGCAAACAAAATCATTGAAGCATTTTATTTTCCGTATTTTTCTTTTTTACTAATACCATACTTTTAGCCCTAATTGCTACATAGTACTAGATAAAGCCCAACCAACTTATTATCCTTTTTCTAAACTCCTTCACACTGCTCCCCTTAGATGTGTTAATAATCTTATGTATTAGCTTATGTTTTGCTATGCTTATGTAGTAGCTCTAATTCAGTCACACTTTCCTAATCACCATGATTAGGTTTCAGTATTCCCAGATGTCCTGTGATAAATATACTGGGCATATCTGATAAGTCACTTCTGAAAATGATTAATATGATCTGTTTTGATACTTCCTTTAAGTTTTCTTCTCATAGGGTAATAATGTTCAGTGTTTTGGAGCATTCCCATGTTGTGATAACATTTTATAGGTAAATACTGATCTGCTTCACCTGAAATCTTCTTACAATATAGACAACACATTCCATTTGGATTTTGTTTGTTGTTCCAGATGAAAAGACCAATACCAAGATCAGAAAGCCAGTTTCAGAAGAGGAAATTACAGCAAAAATTGAACCACTGACTGAAGCGTCTGGCAACCTACGAGAGAATGTTCTCCAGGATTCTGAAGACAGAAAATTCTGTGAATTTGGGGATAAGTTAAAGGAAAAGGAACAGAACCTCTTTAAAAGAAGACAGCATAACTGTGATGAATGTGGGCAAAGCTTTGTTTGGAGTACAGGCCTTTTTAGGCATCAAAGGACCCATTATGAGAAACCCTATGAATGTGATAAGTGTGGAAAGACCTTTAGTGTGAGCTCAGCCCTGGTTCTGCATCAGAGAATTCATACTGGGGAGAAACCCTATGCTTGTCATTGGTGTATTAAAAGTTTCAATCGGAGCTCAGACCTTATCAAACATCAAAGAGTCCACACTGGTGAAAAACCATATAAATGTGATGAATGTGGGAAAGGCTTCAGTCAGAGCTCAGATCTTATTATACATCAGAGAATCCACACAGGAGAAAAACCCTATCAGTGCAGTCATTGTAGTAAAAGTTTTAGCCAGCGCTCAGACCTGGTTAAACATCAAAGAATCCACACTGGAGAGAAACCTTATACATGTAGCCAATGTAACAAACATTTTAGTCAGAGTTCGGATGTTATAAAACATCAAAGAATCCACACTGGTGAGAAACCGTATAAATGTGATGTGTGTGAGAAAGCCTTCAGTCAGAGCTCAGATCTTATTCTACATCAGAGAATCCACACTGGGGAGAAACCATATCCATGTAATCAGTGTAGCAAAAGTTTCAGTCAGAATTCAGACCTTATTAAACATCGAAGGATTCATACTGGAGAGAAACCCTATAAATGTAATGAATGTGGGAAAGCTTTTAATCAGAGCTCAGTCCTTATTTTGCATCAAAGAATTCACACTGGAGAGAAACCCTATCCATGTAATCAATGCAGCAAAACCTTTAGTAGGCTTTCAGATCTTATTAATCATCAACGAATTCACACTGGAGAGAAGCCTTACCCATGTAATCAGTGCAATAAAATGTTTAGTCGAAGATCAGATCTTGTTAAACATCATAGAATTCATACAGGTGAGAAACCCTATGAATGTGATGAGTGTGGGAAAACCTTTAGTCAGAGCTCCAACCTTATTCTTCATCAGAGAATTCACACTGGAGAGAAACCTTATCCATGTAGTGATTGTACTAAAAGCTTTAGTCGCCGTTCAGATCTTGTTAAGCATCAAAGAATCCACACTGGAGAGAAACCATATGCATGCAGTCAGTGCAATAAAAGTTTTAGTCAAAGCTCAGACCTCACTAAACATCAGAGAGTGCACTCTGGTGAAAAGCCCTATCATTGTGACAGTTGTGAGAAAGCCTTCAGTCAGAGTTCTGACCTTATCCTTCATCAGAGAATTCACACTGGCGAAAAACCATATTCTTGCACAGAGTGCAGCAAAAGTTTCAGTCAGAACTCAGATCTCATTAAACACCAGAGAATCCACACTGGGGAAAAACCATATAGATGTAATGAGTGTGGGAAGGCTTTCAGTCAGTGCTCAGCTCTTATCCTACACCAGAGAATCCACACTGGGGAGAAACCATATCCATGTGATCAGTGTGGCAGAAGCTTTAGTCGGCGCTCTGATCTCACTAACCATCAAAGAGTGCACACTGGTGAAAAGCCATATAAATGTGATGCATGTGGGAAAGCCTTCAGCACATGCGCAGATCTTATCAAACATCAGAAAATCCACACTGGGGAGAAACCCTACCAGTGTATTCAGTGCAGCAGAAATTTTAGTCAACTCTCTGATCTTACTAGTCATGAGAAAGTTAATTCTGGAGAAGATAGTCTAAATGTGATGAATGTGGGAAAACCTTTAGAGTACACATCAACTTTGTTCAGTACCAGAGACACCAAACCAGGAAAAAAATCTTATGAATGCTGTTGATGATGCTGGGTTTTAATCAATGTTCAACTCATGCTTCATTAAAACCACACTGGGAGAAAGCATTAATTTCAATTTTTATAGTGAAAGTTTAAGTTGGAGCTCAGAAATTACTAAAATTAAGAAAAATTCTGAGAAAGCATCCTGCGAGTTGTGGAAAAACCTTCAATGTGAATAAAATTTTTACTGAATGTCAGTATGCAACAATAGAAACATTCCTATCTTTGCTATAATGTAGGAAAAGCTCTAGAAATGTATAACATTGCAGAACTTATCAGATATTACAAAAATCATGGTGGGAAATGTTTAATCAGAACTTAGAAGGAATGTATTAATATTAAAATTGCAAACCTTTAGTGAGCTCAAATTACCAATATCAGAAATTATTTCAGATACTGTAGGTAAAACTTAAACCCCCTCTATATCTTAATTGGCATTTACTTGTATACTGATGTATTACTTATCCCCGACAGCTAGAGTCTTGCCCTATGCTAATACTAGATGTCTGCCTAAGTTTTCTGTGTGTGAACATGCTAGACCATTCTAGTATTACGCTTATTAACCAGATATTAAGCCCCTTTTTCTCAGAAGTTTTTTTGGTTTTAGTTTCATTCTTTGGGGATCTAGTTTTGGTCTAGTGAGCATGAGTTTGTACAAGTTCCTGTAATGTTTACAGCAAATATGGATTTATTTTGCTTTCAGTAGTGTAGCCCATAAACTTTGTTTGAAATTGCTTCTTCACTACCATTTAATCACAGCTTCTAAACATGTAAAACAAGAGTTTTTAAAAAATCATATGTCAGAGTCTGAAGATGTTTCTATTAGTGTTTATCTTGTCATCTATAGATTGAACACAGATGGTAGCTGTGATATTGTGATTTATAACAAGAAATACATCTTTGGTCTTGATCCCCTGATACAGAGCTTCTAAAACTCCAGGTTCTTCCTAAATGATAAGAGCAATTAAGATGGTAAGCCCCTTTCAGCTTCATCTGAATTTATGTTAATGACATGACTTTGAGAATGACCTTCCAGAACCACTAGATGGGGGCTGATTGCCAGGGGAACCGACCATGTGATTAGATGTTCAGATCAACCCCACCCTACCTTGACCTCTGGGAAGGAAGAAGTGAAAGAGTGATTCAGTCACCAATGGTCAATGATTTAATCATTCATGCCATGTGTTGAAGCCTCCATAAAAAGCTAAAAGGACCAGATTCAAAGGGCTTCCGGGTTGGTAAGCTTGTGGAGGCCCTGGGAGGGTGGCACACTAAGGGAGAGCAAGTTCAGTGTTATTCCCGAATACCTTGCCCTTTGCGTCTGTTTCATCTGGCTGATCCCAAGTTGTATCCTTTTATAATAAACCAGCAATCTAGTAAGCAAACTTCTAAATTTTGGGAGCTATTCTAGCAAATGCTCAAACCCAAGGAGGGGGTTGTAGGAACCTCAGGTTTGTAGCCAGTCGGTAAAAAGTACTAGTGAAAACACAGATATGAGATTAGTGTCTGAAGCTGGAGGCAGTCTTGTGGGACTGAGCCCTTAACCTGAGGAGTCTGTGCTAATTCCAGGTAGATAGTGTCAGAATTGAGTTGTAGGACACCCAGTTGATGTCAGCAGAGGATTGGAGAATTGCTGGATGTGGGAAAACCCAATGTACGTCTGGTGTCAGGAGTGTTGTGAGTGTAGACAAGGTGTAAGCTTTTCCTCTACAGTAGCTAAATTAATTACCTATGGTATTAATTTGTATAATATAGTCTGTCTAAAAATAAAAATCTTTTGATACTGTTTTGCAAGTGGCAACATTCATTAGACTTTTTTTGGTTTTTTTCTGATATTGATAATAGGCAACATACATGCAAAGTTTTCAACTGAAGAATAGAAATAGTTTTAAAAATTAAAAAATGCTTACACCTATCATAATACTACAAAAAAGAGATTGGTCGTAGCAGAATACTGGGGGAGGAGGGCCATAACATCAATAAGGGGGCCCAATCCTGATCCAGACCAAGTGGGGTCCAATGGGAGGCCCCAAACTTCACCTGTACCTAAACCACTTACATATGCGATCCTGACTTGTACCCCACAACTTTAAAATCAAATTAAACTTTTTTTAAAGCAATTTGATTAATTCTACTGTTATTTACTTCAGATATCCCCTGTAGTTATCCTCCTAATGTCTCAATTTAACAGACACTGTTAAATCTTATGGGCAAGGCATTTGGGGATGTTTTGTTGTAGTACAAAAAATGTACTGTCTCTTTCAGTAACGTATACTGTATAGTGACAGAGACTAATAAGTACAGAAAACATGGCACAATGTCATATAAAGGTAGGGCAGGATGCCTATAATAATTCAGAGAAGGCAAGGTTCAATTCTGACTGGAAAGAAAAGGGAAAGCTTTGTGGACCTCCTGAAATTGGGTGGGATTAGGGACATAAAGGCAGAGGGACGTGAAAGAATGATGTGGCATGTGGTGCTTACTCATTAATTCATTCAATAAATATTCTGTGTCGACTGGATCCCCATGATGAGGCAAAAAAAAAAATTTCACCGTCAAGCTCACAGAAACAGTTATAATGCATTATGAAAATACTGACTGAAACACTTAGAAGAGTAAGAATAAGATGGAAATGAAAATGAGGTAGGAAAAAAAGACTTAAAAATGAGGTAGAAAAAAAGACTTAAGGAGTGTGATGCTGAAGAAGCAGGCACTTTAATTTGCTTTAGCTCATCTGTAAAACAAAAGAACTAGTTCTGGTTGTACTAGATCTTCTATTTCTGCATTTTGTTTTCAAAGTAATGGGAAGTTATTAGTTTTGGAATCAAGGAATGACAGGATCATCTTCCTGCTTTAGAAGAGACTAGAGGGGGAGAGCAAAAAGGGAAAACCATTTTAAAAGTTTGGAAATAAAATGAGGTTCAGAAGTATAGAGGGGTTAAAAGGCATTGATATGGTAGGTTGAGAAGTGAGTAGGGAGAAAACGACCATTTATCATCTGTTCTTTGGGGAAATGACAAAGTAAAGAAGAAAAATAGGAATTATCTCTAAATCTATTTCTAAAAGTTTAGCTATCTTTTCTGAGAATAAATTTTAGGAGCTTACTGTACATTTGTATCTGATGTCCTAGAGATAAGTTCATGAATTTGATACAGACCTATAATTTCTTCCTCCTGAATTCCCTATCCTGATGAATTACACCTTGCCATCCAGATAAAAAGAACTCCTCACCCACCCAGTTTTCCAAATCTAGTTGCTCACTCGGTCTTAGAAATGAGTTGCAAAATTGTAAAATTCCAACAGTAGTGAGGAATCTAGAGTAAGAGGGAGGAGAAATGCAGAGTTGGGCCTGACACTTGGGTTGATTTCTGGCATTTGCTGATTCTCGAACTGGCAGGGCAAAGGACCAAGAAATCTATTCAGAGAATGCTGGAAGGTTAAGTGGAACTCTCGGCAGACTCATTGTGATAGGGACTTAAAACTGGAGTACAGAATATGCCACGTAGGCAGTGCCCTAATAAACATCCCACATCCTCAATGTAAACATTATATAGCTATATCCTAGGAGAAAGGATGAAACCTGTATGACCAATTCTAAAAACATCTAAAATGCAATGTCAAAGTCAGTCATTTAGTGAAGCAGGTTATCAGTACCTAATCTAGCTGCCAGTCAGAAGAGAGGAAAGGGTGAATCCTCTCCAGAGGATGGCCATCCAGAGGCTATAATTTTTCCTGCTCAGTATGTTCAATCAAAAGTTACCAAAACCATTAGAGCCGGAAGCCCCAATATGAACTCATGTATACATTTTATGCACAGATGGATACACTGAGAAGCAGTTAGAGAACATATGTGTATACATGGATTAGTATACATACATATACTACCTAACTCTGTTCTCTGAGAGCACCTGGGAACACTGACACTGTTCCACGAAAGGGCTGTATATACAAAGTGACCTCCAAATGCCAAAGGAGGAGGCAGACAAATCCAGTCTGTCAGTTCTGGGTGACTAATTAAGGGAACTTACAAATAGAAGCATAGTCTTGGATAGCTGCATGACAGATGGCATAGTTATTCCCCAGACCTCCTTTCTATGAAAAATCAAAACAATTGGTCTGGCATGGTGGGGCCTGACTGTAGTCCTAGCTACTTGGGAGCTAAGGCAGAAGGATTGCCTGAGCCCAGGAGGTCGAGGCTACAGTGAGCTGTGATCTTGCCACTGCACTCCTGTCTGGTGAGAGAATGAGACACTGACTCAAGAAAAAAAAAAGACTAAAAAGCAATGATCTAAGAATTTATCCCAAGAAGTTATAAAAAGAATAGCAGATAAATCTATTGAAAGTAGAAAGAAGTAAATGGTTAAAAGCATGAATTAATAAAATCCAAAAAATAAATTATTTTAAATAAAACAAAGGACAGAGTCCAAAACAGAACTTCTCTGGTCTCCTTGGGCTTATACATGACAATAATCTTTTCCCAATAATCTTCTCCTGAACTACTGGGTGAGTCACAGACATTGAGATTAATATCTTCTAAAGAATTTGTCTTTCAGCTGTCAGACCGGTCCCTCTCATCTGTGTTGTTGGCACGACCATCCATCCGATTATTGGTAGGTGAGAGACAGACGCCATCACCACCACAACATTTCAGTGACTAACCCACATATCTGCCTGCTGTCCATCACCATGACATCAGTTCCTGTGCTTAACTGCCCCCATGTGATGATGTAAAACAGACCACCACCCAATCACCTTAATGACCTGCCCCCATCAAAGGAAAGGTTTAAAAAGCATTCAACCTCAAGTAGTGGCCGCCATGCTTTTCTTAAGCTCTTGGCCTGCCATGCTTCCATTAAACTCTGGGGGTGAATCAATCTCAATCTCTCTCTCTCTCTCTCTCTCTCTCTCTCTCTCTCTCTCTCTCTCTCTCTCTCTCTCTGTCTCTCCTTTCTAAATAAACTATATTTTCCAATCTAATTTCTGTACAGTTCTTTGCATCTGACCTTCAAAACCGACCTATCCCACAGACCTAACAAAAACCAAAGTTCATTTTTTTAAAAAGAATAAAATTGATAATCCCCCAGTAAAACTGATTTAAAAAAATAAAGAAGGTACTATTTGTCAAAGTAAAGAATGTGGACATGGACACCAGCCAAGATTCTGTAGTCGTTGCAGATATAATAAAAATAATAATAATAATTTAATAGTGTTATCTAACAAAATTGAAAATGTACCCAAAATGGACACAAGAACTATAAAATCTGAATAACTCTGAGTCTATTGAAGAAATTATTTATAATTTAAAACTTGCCTATAAAGAATATTCCAAGCCAGATAGTTCAGTGGAAAATACATTCCGCATTAAAGGAAGAAGAAACTAATCATACACCATCTCTTCAAGGTAATGGCAAAAGACAGTACACTCGCCAACTAATTTTATGACTCATTTTGCCCCAGAGGGCAAACTCATCCCCATCTCCCCAGCACACCTCTAAGGCCTTTAATCACTCCCACTGCCAGGGAGCTGCCAGAGTCCTCTGGGGCACAGGAGAAGGAATCCCTTTCCAAATGTTAGGATTCAGCTCTCTGGCAGACAATCTACATAAAATGTGTTTTATCACTTACATGCCTCTAGATGAGGTGCTTGTTATTTGTTTACAACCATGTTTTGTTTTAATGTTTTCAATGCATTGCATTTGGTCTGCTTAGCAATACAGCTAATTACACTGGGCCAGTGGAATGCCCAGACAGCCAGTTAGTCCACAGAGCCCCACAGGAAGCTCCACTGGAATGAGAACATTCCTTCCCAGTAAGCCATGCTTTAGGGAAAAAAGAGGCCATGTAAATCAGGGGTCAACAGATTACTGCAGGAAAGCCACAAAGCCTCCTGTTTTTGTAAGTAAAATTTTAATAGAACACAGTCATGTCCATTTGTTTTTATATTAAAGCTGCCTTCTGCTACAGTGGCAGGATTAAGTAGCTGCAACAGAAACTCTATGACCCTTAAAGCTGGAAACATTTACTGTATGGCCCTTAAACAAAAAAAGGGCCAGGCGCTGTGGCTCAGCCTGTAATCCCAACACTGGAAGGCCAAGGTAAGAGGATTGCCTCAGCCCAGGGGATCAAGACCAGCCTGGGCAACTTGGTGAGACTTCGTCTCTATAATAAATGACAGAAATTAGCCGGGAGTGGTGGCATGCATCTGTTGTTTCAGCTACTTGGAAGGCTGAGGCGGAAGGATCGCCTGAGGCTGCAGTGGCAGTGACTGTGCCACTGCACTCCAGCCTGGGTGGCGGATTGATTCTCGGACCCAAAAAGAAAAAAGATTGCTGACCAATCTAAATGAGAATTTTATTCTTTTGAAAAAAAATTTTTGGATCAGGAGCATGGCTCACACCTGTAATCCCAGCACTTTGGAAGGCTGAAGCGGGAGGTTTGCTTGAGCCCAGGAGTTCAAGCACTGCCTGGGCAACATAGTGAGACCTCGTCTCTCCAAAAAAAGTAAAATCAAATCAAAAAATTAGCCAGGGTTGGTGGTGTATGCCTGTAGTCCCAGCTTCCCAGGCGGTTGAGGCTGCAGTGAGCTGTAACCATGCCAGTGTTCTCCAACCTGAGTGACAGAATGAGACTCTGACTCAAATAAATTTTTTTTTAATTTTTTGAAAAAAACAATTTTATTGATTTTCTGCTGATTATAAATGTGCTGATCGCTTTTTTTTTTTTTTAGAGACATTTAAAAGAATAAAGATACTGTTTTCTTTCTGCGCGCCACCAAAGATCCTGGTGTCGCCATGGGCCGCCGCCCCACCCAGTGTTACCGGTATTGTAAGAACAAGTCGTACTCAAAATCTCGCTTTTGCCGAGGTGTCCCTGAAGCCAAGATTTGCATCTTTAACCTGGGGCGGAAGAAGGCAAAAGTAGAAGAGTTCCCACTTTGTGGCCTACGGTGCCGGATGAATATTAACAGCTGTCCTCTGAAGCCTTGGAGGCTGCCCGTATTTGTGCCAACATGTACATGGTAAAAAGCTGTGGCAAAGATGGCTTTCATATCCGAGTGAGACTCCACCCCTTCCACATGATCCGCATCTACAAGGTATCCTGTGCTGGGGCTGACAGGCTCCAGACAGGAATGTGAGGTGCCTTTGGAAAGCCCCAGGGCACCGTGGTCAGGGTGCACATTGGCTAAATCATCATGTCAATCCGCACCAAGCTGCAGAACAAAGAGCACGTGATTGAGGCTCTACACAGGCCAAGGTCAAGTTCCGGGCCGCCAGAAGATGCATATCTCAAAGAAGTGGGGCCTCACTAAGTTTAACGCACATTAATTTGAAGACACGGTGGCTGAGAAGCGGCTCATCCCAGATGACTGTGGGGTCAAATACATCCCCAATCATGGCCCTCTGGACAAGTGGCGGGCCCTGTACTCGTGAAGACTTTCACTCTGCTGGCTCTTCATCCCCATCAATAAATCTGACTTCCTGCTTAAAAAAAAAAAAAAGGAATAAAGATAAAAGTCACTTGTTGCTAGAAGCCTTCTTAGCAAACTTAGCATCTTGATGCGTGCCATTCTCTTTCTTTCTCTCTCTCTCATACATATATGAGGGGGGACCCCCTAAAAGCCAGAATTAATTAAAAATTGTGTATTCTTGAATGTTTAAACTTCAGTCACCTTCAAAGTACTCTTCCTTTGATGCAATACACCTATCAAGATGCTTTTTCCACTACTCAAAATGGTGTTTGAACACGTCAATTTTGATATCTTTTAGTGCTTCTTCCATTTTTTGTTTCACCTCTTCCACATTGGCCAAACGTTTTTCTCTGAGGACTTTTTTCATCAAGGAAACAAAATAAAGTTGCTTGGGGTGAGATCAGGTGAACAGGAGCGTAGGGCGTTTTGGTTAAAAACTGCTGAACACTCAGCACAGTGTGGGCCAATGTGTTGTCATGATGGAAGAACCAGTCACCTGTTTGCCACAACTGGGGACATTTCCGCAAATCATGATGCAAATTTCTCAAAACTTTGGATAAAAACTGGTTGATCCAGCCAGGCTCGGTGGCTCAGCCTGTAATCCCGCACCTTGGGAGGCTGAGATGAATGGATTGCCTGAGCCCATGGGTTCGAGACCCACCTGGCAACTTGGTGAGACCTCATAGCTACAATTAATCAAAAAATTAGCCGGGTGTGGTAGCGTGTGCCTGTAGTTCCAGCTACTTGGAAGGCTGAGGCGGAAGGATCGCCAGAGCCCAGCAGGTCGAGGCTGCGGTGGCCGGGAGCAGCCACTGCACTCCAGTCTGGGCGATAGAGTGAGACTCCAACTCAAAACAAAAAAAAACAAAAACAAAAAACAAAAAACTGGTTGATCCACTTTGATCCAGAAGAACAAATTCTGAGTGTACTACAAGGGACCTGCCCTCCTAAAGGTAATTCTGGGGTTTTGTGGGGGAGGGTTCCCCCTTGAATATGCACTTGGATTTTGTTTTGTTTTCTTTTTTTTTTTTTTTTTTTTTGAGTCGGAATCTCACTTTGTCAACCAGGCTGGAGCACACTTATGGCCACCGCAGTGCAGTGGTCTCAGGCAATCCTTCTGTTTCAGCCTTCCAAGTAGCTGGAACTACAGGCGTGAGCCCTCATGCCTGGCTAATTTTTTGATTTACTGTAGAAATGAGGTCTTGTCATTTTACCCAGGCTGATCTTGAACTAATGGACTCAGTCAATCCTCCAGCCTCTGCCTCCCAAAGTGCTGGGATTACAGGTGGAGTTCCCATGCTTAGTGGGTTTGTTTTTCTCCAAAAATTGTGTTATCTATAATGGTAATCTAAATTTTTTTCCTATTATGTCATAAACATTTTGCATGTCTACAAATACAGCTCTAAAGCATCATTTTAAATTATGTCTATAGTGAATATTGGTCATTACTTCCTCAATATTCCCCCTTCCTCCTCCTCAACCCAAGTTTTCTAAACAGTACCTACTCTGATTTTCCTGTAGGTAATTCACTCTCTTCCTCTCTGGGCCATTAAGTTTTTTTAACTTTGAATTTTGATAATTTCAAATTTATAGGAAAACTGAAAGGTAAATATGAAGAATTCCTGTATACTTTTAGCCAGAGTCCTCAATGTTGACATTTTACCACATTTGCTTTATAACTCCCTATCTGCCTGCCCTATATATCTCTCAGCTAAGTATTACCTTGGATGATGATGTTGCTGATGATGATAATTTTAATAAACTTTATTTTTTAGAATAGTTTTAGATTCACAGCAAACTTGAGCATAAGGTACAGAGATTTCCCATACTCTCCCTACACCCACCCATTCATGGCCTCCCCCATTGTCAACTCCCACCAGAGTGATTGATGTATTTGTTACAGTTGATGAACCTATATTAACACATCATTATCACCCAAAGCCCATAGTTTACATTAGGGCTTACTTTTGGTATTGTACACTCCAAGGATTTGGATGAATTATATTGACATATTTGCCATAATGATACCACATGGAGGAGTTTTACTGCCCTAAAAATTATCTGTGCTCCACCTATTCATCACTCCCTCCCTGCTCCCCCACCTCTGCAACCACTGATCTTTTAAGTGTCTCCATATTTTTTACTTTTCTAGAATGTTATAGAGTTGGTATCATACAGTATGTAACTCTTTCAGACTCGCTTCTTATACTTAATATGCATTTATGTTTCTTCCATGTCTTTCCATGGCTGGATAGCCTATTTCTTTTGAGCACAGAAAACTATTCTATTACCTAGATATGCCACAACTTATCCTTTATCCATTCATTACTAAAAGACATGTTATAGTTTTAACAACTATAAATAAAGCTTCTATAACTTCTGTGTGTAGGCTTGTGTGTAGATATGTTTACAACTTCTTTGGGTAAAAACCAAGGAGTTCAATTGCTTGATTGTGTAGTAAGAGTTTATTGAGAGGTTTTGAAAAAATAATGAATGGGTATTGAATTTTGTAAAATGTCTTTTCTGCATCTCTTGATATGAACATGCAATTTTTCTTCATTAGCCTGTTGATGGGGTGGATTATATTAATCAATTTTTGAATGCTAAACCTGTCTTGTATACCTGGATTAAATCCCACTTGATTGTGCATAATTCTTTTATATATTGTTGACAACTTTTCCATCTATGTTCATGGGAGATATTGGTCTGCAGGTAATTTTCTTGTAGTGTCTTTTCCTAGTTTTGGTATTCTGGTGATGTTAGCCTCATAGAATGAGCTCAGGAGTATTCTCTCTTCCTCTATGCTCTAAAAGAGATTGTAGATAATTGGTATTATTTCTTTCTGAAATGTTTGGTAGAACTTCCCAGTGAACTCATCTGGGCCTGGTGCTTTCTGTTTTGGAAGGTTATTAAATACTGATTCAATTTCTTTAATAGATACAAGTCTATTCAGATTGTCTATTTCTTCTTGTGTGAGTTTTGACAGATTCTGTCTTTCAAGGAATTAGTACATTTCATTTAAGTTATTGAATTCATGGGCAAAGTGTTCTTCATAGTATTTCTTTATTATCCTTTTAATGTCTGTAAGATCTGTAGTAATGACCCCTCTTTTATTTCTGAAATTAGTAATAGATGTCCTCTCTTTTTTCCTAGTTAGCTTGGTTAGAAAGTCTTGTTGATTTTATTAATCTTTTCTTTCGGGAGCCAATCTGGGAGACCCACCTGATTGACAGGGTCCTGGTGGGCCATAGACCCCGGGCTGCAGGGTGAACCCGGGAAGCTGAGACCCTTCTGTCTTCCACCTTTGCTGTTTGGTACAGCCGAAGAATTCTGTGCAGTCATGGAAGAAGAAAATAGTATGTTTATGCAAAGTACTCACAGCTAACCTGAGAATGTCATGATTTATTTTTCCATTTCCCACTATGCCGTTTGACCTTTTCTAACATATGCAAGGGTTAAACTCCGAAGTACATCAAGAATGCTTTCTTTCACTTGGTTATAAGTTACGAGATATTGCTTGAGTAATATGATATAAGTATATTCACTCCTTATTTGATTTAGGATTATGCAGTTTAGTGTTTAGACATAAGGTTTTTTAGAAGCACAAGTTTATAGTAAGTTCATTATGAATTCATTATAAATTCTAACACTTATCTAGGAGTTATTTAGGTAATTTATAACACTGTTCTCACAGATTTAGGATGAAGATTAATTGTGAAGGTTTTTACTTAATTCAATAGTTAAAACTCTAAGTTAATGTTTATAGAGTGGGTTTTCACTGAATTCATAATATACTAATTTGATACTTTTATGGTAAATTAACTAAATACAGAGAGCAACCTTGGGGGCCTGGGAAAACATCACTAAAAGCTTCTTTTGAGTTTTCTTTAGAAATAAACACTGCAGGATAAGAGAAAAGTAACGAAGACACCTGGACAAGAGAGGCGATTACAAAGCTCTGAAGGTCCTAGAAGCCCCAGAAGGAAAACTACTGCTACATGAAGAAATGTACACTTAGAAACTTTCTTGAGACATTTCAAGAAAATGAAATGTAATTCAGAACTTTGGACTAAAACTATCACTTTTGGCTTTATGAATAAGACTCATTGTCTGAATGTTTATAGGGTTCTTGGCTTGTTTGTTGCTAAGACCACTAGATGGTGGTAACTTTTAGAGGATATGTACAAAAAAAAGCCCTAGACCGGATGTCTTTCTAGCAGAATTCTTCAAAATGTACAAGGAGGAGCTGATACCAATCCTATTGAAAGTATTCCAGGCAATTGAGAAAGATGGAATTCTCCCCAAATAATTTTACGAAGCTAACATTACACTGATACCCAAACCGGGTAAAGATCCAACAAAGAAAGAGAACAACAGGCCACTATCCCTTATGAACATAGATGCAAAAATCCTCAACAAGATTCTAGCAAATCGAATCCAAAAACGCATCTCAAATAACATTCC
>NW_007248679.1:38389-77482 GCF_000164805.1 Carlito syrichta
TCATTGTCTGAATGTTATAGGGTTCTTGGCTTGTTTGTTGCTAAGACCACTAGATGGTGGTAACTTTTAGAGGATATGTACATGAAGGAATTTTCTTTGTCTTGCCCCTTTACAAACAGTATAAAAGCTTTCCCTTAGCTAACATTAAAAGTCATCTGCTCAGGAAGCAGGTGTCCGAGTATAATATTTTTGTCCTTCACTTATCTGTCTCTTCTTCAGGAAACCTCATGACCCTTGCAGGGACAGGACCCCCACACTTTTCAAATAATCCTTTGGTTTATTTGATCTTTCTGTGTTGATTTCTGGCTATCAATTTTATTCATTTCTGCTTTAATTTTTATTATTTCTTTTCTTCAGCTTGCTTTGGATTTAATTTGCTTTTCTTTTTCTAGTTTCCTAAAATGGAAGCTTAAGTGATCAATTTTAGATGTTTCTTCCTTTCTTTAATTTTTGAGTCCTGGTCTCGCTCTGTCATCCAGGCTGGAGCGTAGTAGCACGATCATGGTCATGGCAGCCTCAACCTCCTGGGTTCAGGTGATGCTTCTGCCTCAGCCTCCTAAGTAGTTGGGACTACAGGTGTGTACCACCACTTCCAACTCACTTTTTAATTTTTTTTGTAGAGACAGGTCTCACAATGTTGCCCAGGCTGGTCTCGAACCACCAGACTCAGATGGCCCTCTTGCCTCCACCCCCCAAAATGCTGGGATTACAAGCATGAGCCATTGTTCCCAGCAAGTTATTTCTTCTTTTCTAATATTCATTCCATGGTATAAATTCCTCTCTGAGCACTGCTTTTGCTGCGTCTCACACATTTTGATGTTATATTTTTATTATCATTTACTTCAAAATATATTTTAATTTCTCTTGAGATTTCTTCTTTGGTCCATGTGTTATTTGGAAATATGTTGTTTTATCTCCATGTGTTTTAGAATTTTCCAGCTATCTTTCTGTTATCAATTTCTATTTTAATTTAATTGTGGTTTCAGAGTGGACACTGTATGATTCCTATTTCTTTAAACTTGTGAATACATATTTTATGACCCAGAATGTAGCCTCTCTTGGCGAATATTCCATGCAAGTTTGAGAAGAAAGTGCATTCTGCCATGTTGAATTAAATAGTCTATAGATGTCCAGTATATGAGGTCCGACAATTAAGATCATGAATTCATCCTAGAAAAGTGCTTCATACCTCATTGCTGAATATCACTATGGTCACCTTTGAAGTACTCCCCTTTGGAAGCTATGCACTGACACCAGCACCTAGTCCACCCATCAAAGCAATTTTGGAATTCTTTTTCTGGAATGGCCATCAGAGCTGTCATCATATTACCCTTGATGTCCTGAATGTCATCAAATGTTTTCTTTTCAATATTTCCTGTATCTTCTGGTTTAAAAAATGTCATTGGGGGCCAGATCAAATGAGTAGGGAGGTGTTCCTATACAGTTATTTATACAGTTCTGACAGCAAAAGCGCACAGTGGCAAGTTTGCGAACTTAATTGTCAGCACTCAACAAGTAACAACAAGAGTTCTGATGGCCATTCCAGAAGAAGAGTTCCAGAATTGCTTTGACGGGGGGTGGACCAGGCACTGGCATCAGTGCTTAGCTTCCCAAGGGGAGTACTTCAAAGGTGGCCATAGTGATATTCAGTCATGAGATGTGTAGCACTTTTTCTAGGATAGCTCATGAACCTAACTGTTGGACCTCGTATCCAGTTGTTGACGGTGTTGTTGAGTTCAACAATGTTCTGACCTAGTTTCTGTTTGCTGGATCTGTTCATCTCTGATAGAGGGATGTTGAAATCTCCATCTAGCCTACTAGATTCATTTATTTCTCCTTTCGGTGTTATCAGTTTTTGCCTCACATATTTGGGCACTCTGTTGTTAAGTACATACATGTTGAGAATTGTTATGTTTTCTTGGAGAATTGATCCCTTTATCGTTACATAATGCTCCTCTTTATCCCTGATAACTTTCCTTGCTTTGAAGTCTGTGTTGTCTGAAAATAATATAAACTACTTCCACATTCTGTGATTAACGTATTATGTACCTTTCTCCATTTATTTACTTTTCATCTATATGTGCTTTTATATTTAGCGTGAGTTTCTTGTAGAAAATATATAATTGGGTCTGGTTTGTTTTGTTTTGTTTTGTTTTGCATCTTCTCTGTCATCCAGGCTGGGGTGCAGTGGTATGATCATGTCTCATTGCAGCCCTGACCTTCTGGGCTCAGAAGAGCCTTCCACGTCAGCTTCCTGAGTTACTGAGACCACAGACACACCACAATGCCTGGTTAGTTTTTTTTTTTTACTTTTTATTTTTTGTAGAGATGAAATCTCACTATGTTGTCTAGGCTGGTCTTGAACTCCTGGGCTCAACCAATCCTCCCACCTCAGTCTCCCAAAGTGCCAGGATTACAGGCATGAGATGCTGCACCTGGTAATTTTGGTTTTTGATGCACTCTGACAATCTTTGCCTTTCAATCAATGCATTTAGACTATTGAGGTTCAAAGTGATTATTGATATAGTTGAATTACTATCATATTTGTTACTATTTCCTATGTATTGCCCTTTACTCTTTTTCTGCTTTTTGTGATTTTCTTTTTTTTTTTTTTTTGGGTTGGAGTCTCACTCTGTCACCCAGGCTGGAGTGCAGTGGCACTCATATGGCTACCACAGTCATGACCTGCTGGACTCAGGCAATCCTGCCTCAGCCTCCCAAGTAGCTGGGACTACAAGTATTTGCTACTGTGCCTGCCTAATTATTATATTTTTTGCAGAGATGAGGTTTTCCCATGCTAGTCTTGAACTCCTGGGCTCAAGCAATCCTCCTGCCTTGGTCTCCCAACTGGCCGGGATTATAGGCATGAGCCACCATGCCTGGCCTCCAATTGCTATTATACATAGGCTGTTTGAAACTATACCATGGCTTTTTGATATTCTATTTTTTTTCCATTTTGGATAGTTTCAATTGCTATGTCTTAAAAATCTACCATAATTTTTATCTTGCTTCTATTATGTTTAATCAACCATCCTGTGCATTTTTTTTAAATGTCGGCAATTGTAGTTTTCATCTCCAGAAGCTTAATTTAGTTACTTTATCTATTTATTTATTTACTTACTAATTTTTGTAGAGATGAGGTCTCACTATGTTGCCCAGGCTGGTCTTTAACTCCTGAGCTCAAGCAATCCTCCCACCTCAGCCTCCCAAAATGGCATTCCAGACGTGAGCTGCCATGCCTGACCTATTTTTGTTTTTGTTTTTACCTTCTACGTCTCTAATGAATGTGCTCAATATTTCCAGTCGCTTCTTTTTTAAGTTTATTTTTTATTTCTATTGTTTGAATTAGAGTCTCACTCTGTCACCCAGGCTGGAGTACAGCAGTGAAATCACAGCTCACCAGAGCCTCGACCTTGTAGGCTCAGGTGATCCTTTCACCCCAACATCTTGAGTAGCTGAGACTATAGGTGTGCACCACCATGCCCTGATAATTTTCTGATTTTTTTTTTTTTTTTTGTAGAGGTAAGGTCTCCCTATGTGGCCCAGGCTGATCTTGAATTCCTGGGCTCAAGAAATCCTTCTACCTCGGCCTCCTAAAGTTTTTGGATTACGGGTATGAGCCATAGCACCTGGCCTCTAGTGGCTTCTTGATCATACGGAATACAGTTATAATTGTTTTAATGTGCTTTTCTGTGTCAGTTTTGACTATTTAAAATATTTTTATGAGTTATATTCCTGCATCTTTGCATATTTATAATTTTTGGATACCAGTCATCATGCATTGTGTCATGTTGGGTGCCGGGTATTTAAACAATACACACACATATATGTATTCTTGAATTTTGTTGTGGGATATGTTTAAGTTGCTTTAAATGTTATACTCTCAGTTCTTGCTTCTAAGGTTTTTTTTTAGGGAGTGTTTAATTTAGGGTTTTCTCCCCTAAGGATGCAAGACCCTTCCTAGTACTCTAACCCAGTATTTCTCGACCTCAGCACTGTTGCCATTCTGAGCTGGCTAATTGACTGTTATGCATTTAGGGTATGTAACAGCATCTCCAGCCTTACACACTGGATGCCAGTAATGCCCATCATCCCTGGTTGTGACAACCAAAAACATCTCTAGACATTGCCTAATGTTTTCTGGGGGGTGGGGAAGTAGCAAAATTGCCCTTGAGAGCCATCACTCTGATGCCCTGTGAATTCGGTTTTCTATTCTAGCTGATGATTCCAATTCTGGCCCTTTTTGAGAACCAGTGATTTTCACCTCTAATCTAGTCTAATTTCAAATGGTTCTTTCCCCAGCCTCAGGTAATTCATTACAAACATGTGCTCATAAGTACTCAGCTGAATATGCAAGAAGGACTCTGCACGTCTCCAGTGTTCTTTCTCTCTCCTGAGGATACAAGACCCTTCCTAGTACTGCAACCCAGCATTTCTTGACCTCAGATCTTCAATTGTCTCCTTTCTGGTACTCTGCCCTGCAAAAGCTAGCCACCTTGGCCTCCCAGCATGCCTTGCTCCATCTTCTTAAGGAGACTGCTTGTCTCTGCCTGAGCTCCCGCTTCCTAAGCTGTGGCCTAGAAGCTATCTCCAGGTAGTAAACTGGGGCAGTCCACGTTTACTTCACTATACTTTTTTTTTTTTAATCTCTTGAGGATCCCACCTTTCCCAACCTTTGCCTCTGATTTTATTTGTTTGGGTTGGTTAGATATGGTCCCTGTCCTCCACCTTGGCCTGAAGGTTTTTGTGTGTTTGTGAGTGATAAAAACAGCATATTTTTAAGTTAATTAGAAAAATCCAGAAGAGGGAAAAACTGACAGTGCATGAGAAGTGAGGATTATTGTGGTGTCTTTGAGAAGATAGCATGGATCCATGGGGAGGTTAGTCTTAGCCAAAAGCAGAGTTGATCTAAAGAGGAAAGAAGGAAGTCGTAAGATTAACAAACCAACATATGGACATAGGTTTTTTGCTTTTTAATATATATTTCAGACCAGGCGCAGTGGCTTATACCTGTAATCCCAGCACTTTGGGAGGCCAAGGTGGGTGCTTGGGCCCAGGGGTTCGAGACCAGCCTGGGCAGCATAGTAAGACCTTGTCTCTATTAAATAAAAATCAGAAAATATGTATTTCTATCGTAAATAATGATGTAATAAATAGATGGAAAGAGAGAATATCAAAATGTTAATGGGATAATAGGATTGTAGACTCATGGGTGAGTTTTTTGGGTGATTTTTATTTCTAAACTTTTCCTATTATTATCTTCCCAAGAAAATACGTAAAGAGACGTTTTAAGAATGTAAACTCGATGGATTTTGTTTTGTTCGACTCTGTTCTCAGTACTTCGTCATGCCACCCGTTTGCCCAAAACTTCTGTCTCCCATCACATTCAGAGTCATAAAATCGGGTCTCATGATCTGGCTCTGCCTGCCACCCTCACCCCATTGATCTCTCTGGCCTCACCCACTACCTCCCCTGGTGTTCATTCTGCTTCAAATACACTGGCCTCCTTGTTTTCTGGATCAGGCATCGCTCCCACACTTAGTTCTTCGCAACTGCTATTTCCATGCCTGGAACTCTCTTCCTTCAGTCTCATGGCTTGACTTCCTTATACTCATCCATATTCTCAATTGTCTTTCTCAGTGAAACCTTCCCTGGCTAACCTATCTAAATTGCAATGTCTTTCCTTTTTTGACATTCTGTATCATTTCCCTGATTTTCTCTCTAATCACCATTTATGACATACAATATGCTTTAAAAAAAAAAAAAAAGCTATTTACTGATTGTCCACTGCCATGTAGTTCTTTTCTTTCACACAACCCACACAATATACGCGAACCCCAGAACAGCGCCTGGCCCATAGCAGGCACTAAATACTTGAGTAAAATCTTGCATTATGTTTGGCTTAATGTTCAAAGACATCCTTTACTGCACACTGGGAGATAGTCTAATCAAAAGTGCCAGGCGACACCAAACACTGCTCCATTTCCACCCTAGAAGAGCCCACAGGGTGAAGCTCCTCAGGTCTTAGGCCTCAGCAACTCCGAGTCCACAGGCCTGAGAATAAAAATCCCAGAGAACCTTGTGGGAGGATGAAGGTCATTGGGAGGGACTCCAAGGGTTACATACAGGGTATGCTTGAGGGAAATGTCCTAAGAGCAGTGGGAGGAGGGGGGGATACAGCAGGGACTCTGCAGTGTAATCCCTGGTCTCAAAGTCCCGAGTTAATGAATCTGAGGAAGGATGGGACAAGAACTGCCAAAAAGGCAATTTTCCAATGTCCAGTTACTATTGGAATATAGAGTGTGTGTGTGTGTTTGTAGGGAGTGAAGGAGCCAATGGCGAGGGTTGACAAAGGCCAAATCATGGAAGGCCATGCTAATTTTATTAACTTATATAGTGCATAAAGTATAAGTCTAGAATTTAAAATTACAAAGGTTTTCTACAAATCATTAAGAAAATACAAATACCTATATGAATTAGGACAGAAAGCCAATTCAATGATCTTAAACAAGAAAGGGACTTTATTGGCTCACAAAACTTTAAAGTCCGGAGGTAGGGCAGGCGTTAGGCACAGTTGGATCTAGGGCCTCCCGAAAAATGACATCAGAACTGAGTTCTTCTTCCATTTCTGCTAGCCTCCGAGTTCTCCTCAGATTATTTCCACGTGGTACAAATTCAGGCCTACATGGTCCTTAGTTCCTGGTTATCTCCATAAAGCCTTCTTTCCAGTAGTTCCAGCAGCAATTCTGTTGAAGGCTCTCCTTAGCCTGGCTTAAATTATATGCCCATTCTTTAATCGCTGTGGCTAGGGAATTGAGGGACTCAGGAGGCCAGGCCTGGTCATGTGCTCACCTAAGCCACAAGCAATAGGTTCCCCACAAATAAATAAGGGTTCTGTTAGAAGATGGCAACAGAGATGCTGAACAAACAGAGCAAGATATCCGCACATAACCCAATAGAAAAGCAGGTAAAGAATACAGTCAATCCACGGTAAAACTATAAATGGCCAATAAACATATGAAAAGAACCAACCTCATCATTTTTGATAATCAGGGAAATGCAAAATAAGAAAGGATTCTTCTTAGCCTAACAGATAAAAATTATCACAGAGAGGTAAGTCTATATGGGGAAATGAACACTTGCCATACAGTTGGTGAAAACATAGCTATGAAGGCCTTTGGGAAGGGTGAAGGTGAGTCTATCAGAGAGCAATTCCTATGACCCAACAATCCCATCTTACTGGACTTCAGCCTGCAGAAATATTCACACATATGCACAAAGACATCTGAATAAGATGTTTACTTTGGCAATGCAATAGCAGGAGAAAAAAAATGAGGGAATAGTTAAATAATGGTGTGTATAATTTTTTAATCCTATTCAACCATTAAATAAATTTAAAGACCTCAATTAACTGTTTTCAGGACCAAAATTTTTAAAAAGCAAGCTACAAAACAATACATATGAGCTCCTATTTATGTAAAAATGGTGCTTTTATGTGCATGTATACTCATATGGAAATGTATGGGAAGGGGACTAGAAGAATGTATGTTAAACTGTGGGAAGTGGAATATGATCAAAAGCATAGGAGAAAAGGGTCTGTCTTTACTCTTAGCATTGTGAATCGTTTAAGTTTATACCGAGAGAGGGTAGGCATTTATACCTTCATAATTAAAAATGAAAAATGGGCAAAAGCCATTTGCAACAGGAAATGCAAATGGTCAATACACATGAAAAGATATTCCTATTCATATTCAAAGAAAAAACAAATTCTGCCTTATCAGAGTGGCAAAAATTTTTAAGGATTCAGGTTGGCAGGAGTGTAGGCAAACAGACACTCGATTGATGGAGTTGTAAATTGGTACAATTTTTTTGGTAGTACTTCTCAAAATGTCAAATAAGTATTCTCTGACCCAATAAAGAAATTTCTAGCTATGTATCCTACAGAAATAACCACACAGGTAGCAAAATATATGTACAGGAATGTATACTTTTATCTGTAATGAACCTAATTAACAATCAACACAGGGTTAAATAAGCTGTAGTATATTCATGCAATGGAATAGTATGTTGTTATGAAAAAGAATGTTTCCATCAATTTGGGGGACAGGGGAGGTCTCAGTGTAGTACCTGTGAAATGGGGTGATGTCCTGCTTTATATGGTTTCTGAGGACTAATCCACAATATAGCACCTCAAACAGTGCCTGTCCACAGTAACCACAGGTGTCAGCTACTAAAGCATTTTTTAATAAAATATGTATATGCCAAAAGGAAATGTCCTTTTTCATTTTACATTTCTGTAAAAACCAATAGCTTACATGTTTGTTATCAATAAAAGCATGAAGTGTATCAATGTTTAATAGCCATCATTCATGGCATAATGACTATCTCCCTGGAGGCCACAGAACCAGATTTGAATTTTAGCTCTATTTGGCCACATGAGTCACATGATCTCTGAATCTTGCTTTCCCAATGTAACTGGGATAGGAATAGTATTTCATCCAATGCCTGGCACGCAGCTTATACATGTAAACCTTCCTCCAGTTTACACAAACGTGAGACATTGCTGAAGATCAAGCATCAATTGGGTGCAAAGGTAGAGAGCTTTAACCTCCAAGAAAACAAGAAGAAAAAAACAACAGCAAATGCTCAGTGGCTAGTGGTCGGGTAGCAGTAACCTGCATGCCTTAAAATGACAGCTCATTTGCTAACCAGAGGTCCTTGCTCTGCCACTGCTTGGTAATGCCACATTACCATTTCTTCAGAGGCTGGGCACCCCCCCCAAAAATTGCTAATTATCTGGTTAGGTATTAGTGAATGTATGGATGAAATTAAAAAGCACTAGTTATTTAAAATTAATATGTCTACTGGGGACTAAGCCTAACCAAAGACGACAAGTACACATCCCACCACTTCCTCATCCTGCATATCAGCCAGGTGTTTTGGTCCAGTCCTTTTTCCCCACAGAGCCTTGCCTTAGCCTCAGAATCCTTTCCAAACAAAGCACAGGTGTTAGAGCTTGCAAGACAAAAAAACTTATTTGCCAATGCTACTACTACTTTTTCTACGCTCTCACATTACCAATTATCTTTGGCATTTAAGGCAAACCTACCACAGGGAAGCTTCTTTGTATACAGGAAAGATTTAAGACCTTAAGAGGCATGACATTTCAGCCACTTAGAGGTTGCTCCCTCTTACCTACTCTGATACAAGAATTCTGTCATCCCAGCAGTCTTCCAAATATGTCACCTCAAAAGCTACTTGTAAAGAAGCCAGTTATAAATAAATAAATCAATTAACTCAAGATCATTTCACCTTAGAGCAGAGGAGTTTATAGCTTTATTGGACATTGACTTGTTTCCTCTCATCCACAAAAAGACCCCAACAAAAGTCCCTACATTTTCTTGTATAACTTAAAATACATTATATCATTACTACATATTTATACTTCAATAAATCTTAATCTATAAAGCACATTTCTTATTGTTATCAGAAAACCTATAAACAAGCTCTAATCTGCCTCACTTCTCCACCAGATGGCCTTGCATTTATTAGTATGCTTTTTAATAGGCTCATGCAAATCTCACTTTCCATTTTTTGTTTTGATCCGAGCACCAGATATAACCAAAATCTCTTAACTGAAATATTTGTATTCACATGGGTCATTTTCCACACAGTGATGCCCATTATAAAAAAGCCTTTTCTCATATTCTGTATTCTAACTTCCAGAGTTTTCCACTAAACAGTAGAACCACAGTACTTGGGATTCTTAGCCAAGGAGTATATAATCCTACTACTACAATGTATTACTTTAATACATTTTTAAAAATGTGTTAAGACTGAAAATTAAAAAAATTCAATCAATTCTGATAGTTAATAAACTAGCTGTTAATAGTCTAGTTGTTTATTTTTTAAATAGAACAGTCCATTCAACTTAACATGTAGATACAACCTCAATGCTACTAGAGATTGATTTATTTTTTAAAAACTTTCAAGAACCTCCAAATTGTGGGAAGAGTATCTTGGACTCACCTCTGAAGAATGCTGGAGAGCCAGCTAGCTCTCTGAGTAGAGTCCTCTTCCCCCAACAAATACAACACCCTGCTAAGAGAACTATGGCTCTGGAAATCTCAGAGGTGAACGAACTCCCCCAGGAATGCTCAGGCGAGGGGAAGAGGCAACTCACCTGAAACAGCTCTGTACCAAACCCTAATGACTTACAGTGGAAGAAAGACCAACCTACCTACGGTAGGCTTACAGTACCTAGCACAGTGCCTTGTCGGTAGAAAATGTTTAATAATAAATGCATGGCTGCTTTTTT
Organism: Carlito syrichta; assembly: GCF_000164805.1. Classification (NCBI taxonomy): domain Eukaryota; kingdom Metazoa; phylum Chordata; class Mammalia; order Primates; family Tarsiidae; genus Carlito; species Carlito syrichta. The sequence continues at coordinate 48,708 of NW_007248679.1, forward strand.
AGCCTGGTGTTCAACCCTTTTGTACCAAAGGAATAAAAAATAGCTAACATGATATTTACTGCCCACCTGTCACAGAATTTCCTGTCCTTAAAAAAGATGAAGGCAAAATAATGACACATTAGATCTTCCAAGTCTCTTTTCTTAAAAGCTGACAGACCATTATCTTATGTTTACATTTGCCCTTTAACGTGCCTTTCACTACAAATTCTTCCCTAGTGTTATAACTTCTACTTTCATAGTTTTATAATTGTGTTTTAGACTGTCTACCTTTTAATGACAGATGGGAGCACATTTTCATTAGTAAGATGACTCAAAATTATAGATAGGATGAGTGGTTTTTAGTTTCCCTGCAAGCAGATGACTGCATTTAGATAAATTGATATACTTCAATTCTTTGATCCAGGTATTTATAAATCTCCCCCAATCTGGATGTTCCATTCACTTTTTGATATTTTACCACCATCACTTCCTATCTGAGATCTTAGGGCTCATTTTACTTTGAGGCTTGTAGCCATCCTTTATCTTCTATTTTCTCAAATGCATATTCAAATGAGGGAAAAGTAAACCAGGGTACATTTTAAAAGATGTTTTTAAAATGCTTGAAGACGGTTTTCAGACATTCTAATTCCTGTTGCTTTTTAACGTAGAAGGGAATGTATCCTTATAAAGAACATTTCAATGATCAACACAGAAATAATGTATTTGTCTAAAAAAGAAAACTTTTAAGAAAGGGACAAAGAACCACGTAATTCATTACTTGGAAAAGTAATAGAGAATATATATAAACATCACATGGAAAATTTAGTTATTAACACCTGAATTAACTTTAAAATTTCAGTTTCTAGGCAGGTACGACACCATTTCTTTCAAGAGAAAATAATAATGGCGAGTGAAGACTTTTTACATTTCCCAGTGGATTTTTTTACAGTCAATAGGGAAAAAACTATTCTGTATCATTTCATATTTTTAATTTTGTCTTCATTTCTGAAGAAAAAGACCTGAGTGCTGATTCTTTTTTTTTTTTTTCCAATTCCTTAAACTTTCACAACATTCAGAAGTTTTTCTGCATTGTGTCTTCTCTGATGTCTAAAGAGATTTGAGCTTTGACTATAGGATTTCCCACACTGAACGCATTCATAAGGTTTCTCCCCAGTATGGATTCTCTGATGATTAATAAGCCCTGAATTCTGGCTAAAGGCTTTACCGCATTCAAGACATTTGTAAGGTTTTTCTCCAGTATGAACTCTCTGGTGTTGCACAAGGATGGAACTTCGGCTGAATGCTTTCCCACACTCAACACATCCATAAGGTTTCTCCCCACTGTGGATTCTTTGATGAAGAATAAGGGCTGAGCCCTGACTGAAGTGTTTTCCACATTCATCACAAATATGCTGTTTCTTTCGAGAGGGATTTCTCTTTCTTTCAAATCTGCCCTTGGGAAAACAGGCTTCTCCATATTTAAACATTTGAGGAACACCTATATTGAGAGTACCAGGAACTTCATGAGATTCCACTGCCGATGGAATTTCCTGCTTTGGAGCTAGTGCTCCATTTTCAGTCCTAGCATCATCATCTGAAATAAACAGAAATTGTAAATATCACTACTTATTCAAGGAAAAAGAAGACTGAAGAAAAAAAATTTTTTAATGAACTAAAAGTAACCAGCTGGCACCCATCTATAAACAGCACTCTGAAAATTGGTGTTAAGGTTACCCACACTCAAAAGAGAAAAAAGTGAAATGATGTAAAGGAGCATAACATAATGACATAAAAGATTATGTCTAGATAAAACATAGGCAAGTGGGTTATACATGGTAGTCACAAAACAAAGGGCAGAAAGAAGGTAGATTTTAAGATGATTAGGGAGATAAAGTAATACGGTAAAGTCTAGATAAAACTTTGTAAAAAGAAAAATAAAATAAAATTAGCCATTAGGAAATCACTGTAATGTTTTTGTTGTTTAAGAACTTTCTCTTTTGCTTTGAGAAAAGGATAAATTATATCACAACACAAAGGTGTAAATAAAAAAATCTGTCAGAAAGTGTCTATTTCTGAAATAAGCAAGACAAGGCAGGTCATAATCAAGATTAGACTAAAAGCAGAACACAGAAGTGCTAACAAGAAAGGGCGGAAGGTAAGCTGAGGGCATCCTGTGTTAACCCAAGACATGACACGCAAAACTTCAATAATTTTTTAATTTTTTAATTAAGTTTTCCAACATAAGAAGCTTTCCATGTTTGGTACTTATAATGGAACTTAAAAATGATTATTTCTAAGCCTCAGTGAGACATGTTGGGTGAAATAAAAGCCTAAATTACCAACATAAGGTATCATCACCTACCTGCAGGCAAAGGTAAGAGCAAAGTGTCATTTAAGACTTTCTTGCAATTGTATATCTTGAAGAGTAAAGGTACAGTTCATATAGAGTAAACAACAGCACTTAGCAAAGAGGCAAATAGTAAATAATTAACACATGCATAAAGCTAGGAGCTAAGGCTGAGAGAGACCAAAAAGTTAGAGGGGAGTAGTGAGTCCTAGAGACTTGAAAAACAGAGGAGTGAGTGTGAAAATCAAATAGAGAAAAACGGTATAGAAGAAATGAAAAGTTCCAGAGTGTGGATGAGACTAGACTGCTGAAATGAGGTTATTTAAAAATAGGTGAAAATTATTTCAAAATTCAGACAGAAGAGTTTTCTACCCAAGAAAATACCACCTCCGGGTATAAAGGATAGTGGTTCTCAAACTTTACTGTATAGAAGAATGTCCCATGAAATATGTAAAACTACAGATTTTCAGCAGACATCAGCCCCACTCCGGCAGTTCTGATTCACTAACAATACCCCCGCGGATGGAAAGAAAAACCTGCTCAGGCCTTACTCTGTGGCACATCATGTTATCTCCAACTACCTCCAGGAATAATTACCAAACAGGATCCAAACAAATGTCATTTTAATTCACATACATATAAAAAAGAAACCTAGTAGTTTTAGGAATATACCAGGCTACAGGAGGCTGAGGCTGCTGTGAGCCACAATCACACCTCTGCACTTCAGCCTGGGTGACAGAGCAACATCACCCTGTCTCTTAAATAAATAAATAAATAAATACATAAATAAGGAATATACTGGGCTACATCAAAGTTACACATAAGTATATGGTGTTAATTACCAATGTATAGGGAAAGACTGGTATAAGTGAACTAACATAATTTGAGCTTTTTAATTTTCCTACATTTAAAACATATAGCTTGGGAACCTACTTTTGTACAAATACTTAGAAAAAGTAAAGAATTTACTGCAAATTATCATTTCTAAAAAAGAAGCTTCTTAGAAAAAAAAGATTCCAGGTAGGAGGTTGAAGAAAAACAGAAATATTTATAAATACTTCAGTGACAGACAACAAAAAGAGATTCTAAGTAGGTTCAGGCAAGCTTATTGTACCAAAATAACTGGCAGGAGATAGAAAGCAGGAGGATATAAACATGACAAATAAGCAACACTGGATGCAAAATAAAGGGACCTGGCCCACTGGTAGGTGTTGGCTCAGAGTAAGGCAAATGCTAACCTGAAACGGGCAAAACTTCAGGAAGGAGGCCGAGAAGGGAAAAGGCTGAAGATGGTAAAGTCTAGGAATCAAAGATCTGAGGGCAGCAAATCAACTCTCACTAAAAACAAATCAAGATCTTGGAATGTGTCTATGTCTAAGGAATCAGAAGAAAGATCTCCAACCACTGGAGAGAACAAGCAGAGCTCTGGGTAGAGGGGCCACACCCTCTTTTCCCCTCAAGCCCACACTGAGCTCAGGTCCTCACCACAGTGCCTTAGGGAATGGAGCTCCCAGGACGCCCACTTGAGCTGGTTCTCCACAGCATCAAGCTCAGAGCTTGGTAACCCCTGAGCTTCTTCCTGAGACACGATCTCTTCTACTAGCACTTCCCGTTTTCGTCGACGGAGAGAAACCTGGAAACAGTGAGATGTGGTTCAGAAAGGGAAATCTGATGAGAATCAGAACAAAAAACACAAAAAAAGCCACACAGAACATATACTGCAGAGGCCTAGATGGCAAAGAGCACAGATAATGGGGAGCAGTAGGGGAAGGGGAGAAGGCAGACACATAAATCTGAGTTGAGTGGAATTCATTCAGCAGCATCTTTGCCCACTGCCATGCCAGTACTTCTGACCCACTAAGGTGATAAGCATGCTCACCGGCTGTCCAGGGTCATCAAGTTCACTCTCTAAATCCTCCAGCACCGTCACTGCCTCCTCTCCGTTCTCTGGATGATGGTCTCGAACCCAAGTCTGTAGCTCCTTGGGTAGGATGGCAACAAACTGCTCCAGCACTACAAGTTCCAAGATTTGTTCTTTTGTGTGTGTCTCTGGCCTAAGCCACAGACGGCAAAGTTCTCGGAGCTGGCTCACAGCTTCACGGGGCCCAGGTGAATCCTGGTATCCAAACTGCCTGAATCGCTGCCGGAAAACCTCTGGGTCAGGGAGATGATTCCACGGGATACTTGATCCCTCTTCACCATCAGGATCCTCCTCCAACTTCACCCTCAGAATCTTTTCCTCTTCATCTGGATTTGGGATGATAAGTATGGAATCTTCTTCCACGGACTGTGCAGACATCCTGATTTACAAATACTTCAAGAAAAGACAATCAAGGCAGAATATAAGCCTCAGGGAAATACCCTGCACAAAAAATAAAAAATATACAAATGACCAAATATTCTAAGAATTTGGACATATGCTGATAATGGAAGTAAAAGATTTGTTCTTTTACTGGATTAAAAATTCCAATCAATAACCTACATAGGCCAGGCACTGAGGCTCGCACCTATAATTCCAGCACTTTGGGAGGCCAAGGCAGGAGGATTGTCTGAGGCCAAGAGTTCGAGACCAGCCTGGAAAACATAGCCAGTTTCCATCTCTACAAAAAATAACAATAATCTACACTGAAAGTTGGCAAAGTACAGCTCATAGCCAAATCTAACCAGCCACCTATTTTTGTACAACACTTTCAACAAGAATAGTTTTCACATTTTTGAATGGCTGGGAAAAAAAAAATCAAATGAATACCTTATGATGTGGAAATGACATAAAATCAAAATGTCTACGTCTATAAATAATTGTATTCACTCATGAGTCATGCTACAATGGCAGAATCGAGTAATTTTGCAACAAAGACTAGATGGTCTGAAAACCCTAATACCGTCATGCAACACTTAACGATGTGGCAGCCAATGAAGACGCACATATACAACAGTGATCCCGTAAGATTACAACGGAACTGAAAAATTCCTATCACCTAGGGACATGGCGGCTGTCATAGTATAATACATTACTCATGTGTTTGTGGTGCTGCCAGTTGTATAAAACTGCAGCACATACAATTACATATGGTACATAATACTTGATAGTGGTAATAAATGACTATGTTGCTGGTCTATGTGTTTACTATACTTTTTATCATTACTTCAGAATGTACTCCTTTTACTGGTTTTCTTTTTTAAAGTTAACTGTGAAGAAGCCTCAGGCATATCCTTCAGTGTGTATTCCAGAAGACACTGTCATCATAGGAGATGATACCTACATGCATGTTATTTCCCCAGAAGACCTTCCAATGGGACAAGATGTGGAGGTGGAAGACAGTGATTTTGATAATTAGCCTAGGCCAATGTGTGTGTCTTAGTTTTTCACAAAAAAAGATTTAAAAGTAACAAAATCTGTAAAAGAGAAAAATCTTTCAGTATGATATAAACGTGTTTGTGCTTTAAGCTAAGTGTTATTACAAAAGAGACCAAAAGCTCAAAAATATTTAACAGCTGGCCAGGCATGGTGGCTCACATCTGTAATCCCAGCACTTTGGGAGGTTGAGGTGGGAGGACCACTTGAGCCCAGGAGTTTAAGACCAGCCTAGGCAACATAATGAGGCACCGTCTCTACAAAAAAAATAGAAAAATTAGCAAGGTGAGGTGGCACATGCCTATAGTCTCAGCTGAAGCAGAAGAATTGCCTGAGCCCAGGAGGCCAAGGCTGTGATGAGCCATGATCGGTCCATTGTACTCCAGTCTGGGTGAGAGTGAGACCCCGACTAAAAAAAAATTAAAAGTCTGTAAGTAAAACAGTTACAGTAAACTAAGGTTAATTTATTATTGAAAAATGGAAAATGTTTTCTTAATAAATTTATTGTAGCCTGAGTGTACAGTGTTTACACAATAGTGTACAGTAATGTCCTAGGTCTTCACATTCACTCACCACTCCATTACCAACTCACTAGAGCAACTTCCAGTCCTGCAAACTGTATTCATGGTAAATGCCCTGTACAGTTGTACCATTTTTTAGCTTTCATATGATGCTTTTACTGTACCTTTTCTATATTTAGATATACAAATATCATGTTGTTAAAACTGTCTGCAGTATTCAGTACAGTAGCATGCTGTACAGATTTGTGGCCTAGAAGCAAAAGGCTATACCATCCACGCTAGTTATGTGTGTAGTAGGCTACAGCATCCAGGGGTTTTTTTGTTTTGTTTTCTGTTTTTTCAGTGTCTCTCTCTGTCACCCAGGCTGGAGTGCAGTGGCAGGATCACCACAGCCTCGACTTGCTGGGCTCAGGTGATCCTTCCCCTTCAGCCTTCCAAGTGTGTGCCAAGTGTGTGCCTGGAAATACAGGCACACACCACCACCACCAGCTAATTTTTAAATTTTATCATAGAGGTGAGGTCTCGCCAAGCTGCCCCAGCTGGTCTCAAAGCTCTGGACTCAAAGCAATCTTTGCGCCTCCAGCTTTTAAAGTGCTGGAATTATAAGCACGAGCCACCATGCCCAGCCCAGCATCTAGGTTTAAGTATATTCTATGATGTTCACAAACTACAGACCTGCCTAACACGTTTCTCAGAAGGTAGCCCTATTGTTCAGTGATGCATGATCATACTTACTATATGGCCCTTTACAGAAAATATTTGCCTGTCTATGACTCTACCTCAATAAATAAAAAGAATCCAAGTAAAAACCAGCCCACTTCAGAGATTTCTAAATGTGCCTGACCCTGGAAGTCATTATTGGCAGTTAAAGATTGCTGTTCCCTCATGTACATCAACTTATGCACTTAAGTCAACTCAAAATTAAGGTTTGTTTTTTATTATCTGCTTTAAAAGTTTTTTCCTTGCAAGATTTTTTTTTTTTAATTTTTAAAATTTTTTTTAAATTTTTTGAGTTGGGGTCTTACTGTTGTTGCCCAGGCTGGAGTTCTCACGCTCATGGCCACCACAGCCTTGACCTGCTGGCCTTAGGTGATCCTTCCACCTCAGCCTTCCAAGTAACTGGATCTACAGACACACACCACAATGCCTGGCTAGTTTTTTGCGATTTACTGTAGAGATCTCACCAAGTTGCCCAGGCTGGTCTCGAGCCCCCGGGCTCAGGCAATCCTCTCACCTCGGCCTACCAAGTTGCTGGGATTACAGGATGAGCCACCGCGCCCAGCTAAAAAATAATATTTTAAAGATGTATGGGAACTCCTTAAACTTAAAACATGTGAACAAATATTCATGTGCTCAGTAACAAGTCACATCATATTGAAAAAAAATACATGTTAACACATCACATAGTATTGAAAAATCAAATATCATTTTGCATAACATGCAAATATCATTCAGTCATCGACCACACCATAAATACATTCATACTTATTATAGCAGACATCAATCACAGAAAATCCTATTAAGAAAAGGCACTTTCATGACCACCTTAACTTCTCACAGTGGCCCAGTATCTTGTCCTTACACTGGATGACTCAGTTTTCCCAGCTTCTACGACTTCAGGGAAACTTTGTGCTATTTCTGATCCTTTCCTTAGCATTTGCACTGTCATGCCCATGCCACTGTTTACAACACATATTAGGAAGGAGCCATGTCGCCACTTTATATTTATTCAGGGTCCAGAATCTGAACAACTTAAAAAAACAACTTACTGTAACCTGATCAAGATGAAGACTAGACTCAGAAAAGACCTCAGGACAGGTAATACATAACAGGTATGACTAAACACTCGGAAGTGCGGTGGCCCTATAAACAAGGTCCAACCAACAGATCCATTCGTTCCTATTCCAGGGCCCTGCCTTATCAACGGTTCAGGTATTTCTGCGTAAGAGACGCCTCTTCCCTTTACGTTACAGGACACACTGCTCATGGGACACGGCCGGCAGGGGGGGCAGGCCCGCGGTCCCATCAGCGTCTGGGCGGCATCCCTCGTCCCAGGAGACCGCCCCACCTCAGGCCTGCCGGGCCCTCTCCCTGGCACTCAGAGCGGCGGACTTCAGGTGACCCAAGGCCAACCTGCGGCCACTGCGTCGGAACCACAGCACTTCCGCCCGCGGCCGGCGGGACTACAAGTCCCAGCGGCCCCCGCGCAAGACCCGCCCCTGCCCCACCTCCGCCCCACCGATCTCCCAGAACCCCTCGCGAGACGCCAAGGCCTCGAAATAGAACAAAACCGGCTGAGGGGGGAGGGGGAAGCGAGGGTCGCGGAGGACGCGGGGAATGGCGGGCTCTCCGGGGATGCCGAGCAGGCCTCCCACCTACCTAGCCCGACCCCCAACCGCTGGGCGCGGAGACCACGGCCTGTCCCACCAGCGCCTCCTGGAAAACCGACAAAGGTCCGCGCCAGGCTTCCTCGCCGGCTCCTACGAAGAGGCACGCAGACCCTAGCTGGTGTCCCCCTCCCTCTCGCACGGTTCCCCCCACTCCGGCGCGAACCTCCAACTCGGGAACCGCAGCTGCTTCGCTGTGTCCACGGCAGACGCAGAAACGCCGCTCACAAGCCGTTTCCCAGAAGCCCCCGGCGCGGACTGCTTCCGGTCTGCGGGCCCGAGGAGGCGGGGCAGCAAAGCTCACGTTGCCATGGAGATGCGCTCCGGGCGGGGGAGGGACGGCCCAACGACAATGACCGCATTGAGGCTGCGCTTGGCCTCGCGCCTCTCCTCCAAGAGCCCAGCCTTCTCTGTTCCGTTTAAAAGAAAAGAAAATGGACTCTGCCATGAAGATAGTAGAGTCACAAGCCCTTTCACGTGAATTATCTCATGTGACCCTCACAGTAGTTCTCTGGAAGAAGTAATAAAAGCGAATATTTACGAAAACTTACTACGTCGTGCCAGGCACTGCCGTCGTGCTTTATATGCCATTTATTTTTCACAATGACCCTGCGATGTAGGAACTTTTGTTATACCCATTTCACAGCTGAGATCACTGAAGCACACGTACAGTACATAGCTTGCCAGGAATTCACAACTCAAGCGGGGAAACAAGATACGAAGCCAAGACGACTCAAGCCTTTGGCCCACACTGGTTAAGCCACAGAGCTCTGTTATGACCCGTTTGTCGGTTGGGGAAACAAGATGAGAGCTGTGCAGTGATGTAACAGTGAATTTGCAGAATGCATGGTCAACTTCCAACTTCAGGCTGGGTATTTTATAACATAAAAGAGTTACTGAAATGATCATTTCCAAATGGCCATCCAACCACTTCATTCCCCTGTTTAAAGTCCTCCAGTGCATGTTCACTACCTTAAGCATGGCTTAAAAACTCCTTACATTGGCCTGCAAGGCCCCTGTGGTCTGTTGCCCACCTCCAACCTCCGACCTCAGCTCTTAGGCTCATTGGGGCCTAGGATTCCCAGGGTCACTGCCTTTCCTCCTGGAAGCCCACTCACTCTTCATAGCACCATTCGAAGTGACCTCATTTATGTATTTACCTGTTGTTTTGTTTTGTCTGTAAATCCCATAAGGACAGAGACCTCAGTTGTCTTGTTTACCACAGTATCTCCACCTGTTCCCAGAATGCCGACTGCTTGGTACATAGAGAACTCAGTAAGTATTTGTTGAATAAATGAATGAATTGTGGGCTGGTCACATTGCTGCCTTTGCTAGATCACATGTCAAGCACCAGAAACCACACAACAGAGCCCTGTTGTTTAAGGTCTTGTCAGAAGTGTAGGTCTAGCCTCCCAGAAGCATTTCAAGATCCTCAGGCTTCGGGTTTTTGCCTCATTTATGAAAGTGTCCTCTGCAAAGTGCCCTGAACCCCTGCAGGATTCGTGAAAAAGCAAGTGAGGGAACAGCTGATAGTACAGCACTACTTTTCACTCTCATCACAGCCCCTTTTCTAGAACCCCTGTTAACACTGCTCCACTATAGGAGGCTTCAGAAATTCAGCCTCACACTCCCCAACTTGGCTACCGCCAGCAACCAGCTTGGCTGCTCTTCCCAGCCTTTTCCTCTTTTGTGACTCTCAAAGGCTAACTTAAGGCATTTTGTTTTGTTTGCTTTCCTTTAAGAGTTTTTATATATAACATTGGAAAAGAAAAATGATAAACATCAAAAAAAAACTTGAGGAAGTGAAAATGTTACAAAATTCAGCAAAACCCTTTGCCTGTGATTCCGTTCCACGATTCCTAATTCTTTCTGGGAGAGTAATTGGAAACCACAGAGAGGTTTTCCTCACTCAGTTACTCTTTTGAGGGCAGGCACCAACAACACCCACTTTGAAACACCATCCTTGTGAGCTCCACTATGGAGATTTTTTCATGAATGGTGGCCCTTGTTGCCATTTTAAAGATCTAGCCAAGACAGAACATCATGTTCCTCCAGGCAACCCAAATAAAGGACACAGCTCCCGGAAGTGCCTGACAACCTTGCCCAGACCCACGCCACAAAGTTTGAACCAGAGCTGATTTCAGTCTTGGCAGAACACCTTGTGATCTTTTTAGAACACGAGAGCATGCGGGGCTTTGAGCATCCGCTACAGGGACGTTTCCCAGTCGCAAGGCAGTCTCTCATTACTTCCCAGGTTCTGATGAGCCTTCCTGCTTCATGTACTTTGAGTGCACCTGCAGGTTATAACAAGGCTTAGCTGCAGCATGGCATTAGCACCACAATGTTCCACAGCTCATGTTAGACAGCTCATGTTGCAGTCCTCTGGCCCCTTTTGTTTTGGTGTCATCATTTTGGTGTGTGAGACAAAAGCTCCCAGGGAGTTGGCACTAGCTTTGGCTTTCACTGTCTATGTAAGTAACAATCTGTCAAAATCCAAAAGGGGCTCATTTCTTTGCCAGCTTAATCTTTCAGCCTTGCCTTGCCTTGATGTCAATTAATGGTAAAACAGGCTGGACACAGTGGCTCACACCTGTAATCCCAGCACTTTGGGAGGCCAAAGGGGCCAGGATCACTTGGGGCCAGGAGTTTGAAACTGAGCAGCATAGAGAGACCTTGTCTCTACAAAAATAAAAATAATTAGCCAGGCATGGTGGCATGTGCCTGTAGACCCAGCTACTTGGGCCACTGAGGTAAGAAGAATCACCAGAACCCAGGAGATCGAGGCTGCAGTGAGCCATGATCACATCACTGCACAACAGGGCAACAGAGTGAGTTCTCAATTTAAAAAAAGAAAGAAATGTATTGCATTCATTTAAGTTATCAAATGTATTGGCATAACAATATGTATTGGCATAAAATTGTTCATAATATTTTTTTAATATCTTTTTAATGTTTAATAATGATAAATGGGCTGCTCTCAGTGGCTCAGCCTGTAATCCCAGCACTTTGGGAGGCCGAGGTGAGTGGATTGCCTGAGCCCGTGGGTTCAAGACCAGCCTGGGCAACTTGCAAGACCTCATCTCTACAACAAAATAAAAATAGCCAGGCGAGGTAGCGCGCCTGTAGTTCTAGCTACTCAGAAGGCTGAGGCGGAAAGATTGCTGGAGCCCAGAAGATGGATGCTGAAGTGGCCCTGCGCGTGCGTGCCACTGCACTCCAGCCTGAGCAAAGGAGTGAGACTCCAACTCAAAACAATAATAAATAACTAAAAAATAATGATAAATGATATTCCTTGATATCTTCTTAATGTCTGTAGTGATGTCCTCTTTAAATTCCTGACAATGGTAATTTCTGGTTTCTTTTTTCTTAATCGAGACCTCAAGTTTTGCTTGAGGTTTATCAATTTTATTAACTTCCAAGGAATCAACTTTTGGCTTCATTTATTTGTTCTCTATTTATGGAGTTCTGCTCTTTCTAAAAATTAGTGTACAGTAAAATTGGCACTGTTGGGGGCCTATAGTTCTAAGAGTTTTAACACATGTATAGATTTGTAAAACTACCACATGATACAGAATAGTTCTATCATTCCACAAAACTCCATCATCCGATATCCCTAACCCATGGCAGCCACTAATTTGTCATCTACCCCAATAATTTTGTCCAGAATGTAGTAAAAATAGAGTCATAAAGTATGCAGTCTCTTAAGATTGGTTTCTTTCATTCATCATAATGCCTTTGAGATTCATCTATGTTTCTCATGTATCAATGGTCCATTCTAATTTATTGCTGAGTAGTATTCCATTTGTGTGTGTCATAGTTGGTTTATCCATTCAACCGCTGACATACTTTGGGGCTCTTTCTGGATTTGAGTTATAATGAACACAACTACTATAAACATCCAAGTTTTTATATGAACATAAGATTTTATTTCTCTAGAGTAAGTATCCAGAAGTGGGATTGGAGGGTCATATGGTAAGTACATGCTTAACTTTATCTATTTATTTTTTGAGTCAGGGTCTCACTCTGTCGTGCAGGCTGGAGTGCAGTGGCACAATCATAGCTCACCACAGCCTCGAACTCCTGGGCTCAAGTCATCTTCCTGCTTCAGTCTCCCGAGTAGCTAAAACTGCAGGTGTGTGCCACCACACTCAGCTAATTTTTTGACTTTTTGTAGAGATGATATTTCGCTATGTTGCCTAGGCTGGTCTCAAACTCCTGAACTCAAGCAATCCTCCTGCCTCGGCCTTTCAAAGTGCTGGGATTACAGGCATGAGCCACCACGCCCAGCCGACATGCTTAACTTTAAAGGAAACTGTTTTCCTCTGCGGCTGCATCATTTTGCAAGCAATGCATGAGTGCTTCAGATTCTCCACATCCTTAACAGCACTTGGCATTGTCTTTTGTTATTAAACTTTTCTTTTCTTTTTTTTTTTTTTTTTTTGAGTTGGAGTCTCACTCTGTTTTTCTGTTGAATTTTAGAAGTTCTATGTATATACTGGATACAAGTCTTTTGTCTAATTTGTGGTTTGCGGTTATTTATCTGAGTCTGTAGCTTATATTTTCTTCCCTTAATAGTGTATTTCACAGAGAAAAACTTGTTAATGTTGATGTTTATCATTTTTTTTACTGTTTTGGGTGTCATATCTAAAAATACCTAGTACCAGACCATGAAGACTCTCTGTTATGTTTTCCTCCAAGTTTGACAGTTTTATCTTTTATATTAGATACATGGCTTGGTTGGCATTAATTTTAGCATAAGGCATAAATTACAGGTTGAGGAGTTTTTTGCATATAGATGCCCAACTTGATGAAAAGTTTATTCTGTCTCCATTGAATTGCCTTTGTATTTTTATAAAAATTAATTGGTCTTGCCAGGCATGGTGGCTCATGTCTGTAATCCCAGCCTAGGCAACATAGTGATACTTTATCTCTACAAAAAATTAAAAAATTAGCCAGTCATAGTGGTGTGTGCTTGTGATGCCAGCTACTTGGAAGCCTGAGGCAGAAGAATCATCTGAGCCCAGGAGGTTGAGGCTGCAATGAGCTGATTGTGCCACTGCACTCCAGCCTGGGCAACAGTGAGAGCCGAGTCAAAAACAAACAAAATTAATTGGCCATGTTTCTAAAATCTGTAATCTCTTATATTGATCTCACATCCTTGATTATATAGCTTTATGATAATTGCCAAAAATCTAGTAGTTTGCATCCTTCAATTTTGTTCTTTTTATAAAAATTGTTTTATTCTAATCATTTAGAATTCCATGTAACTTTTAGAATCAGTTTGGCTATATCTACAAAAACATCTTGCTAGAACTTCTATGGAAATTGCATTAAATCTATTGTTCAATTTAGGGAAAATTGGCATGTTAATTATATTGATTCTTCCAATCTAGGAACATTCTACACGTCTCCATTTATTCTGGTCTTCTTTGACTTATTTCCTCACCTTTTTGCAGACTTCAGTATAAAGATCTTGTCCCTGTTTTGTTCAATTTGTTCTTAAATACTGTTTTTTGGAATTATTTTAAGTGGCATTTTTAACAAATGTTGGTTTCCAGTGTTAAGTATCAGTATATATACAAACATATATATTTGATTTATATATTGACTTTTGATATGAACTGAGTGATTATGACTCCTCAACCCCCCAAATTTATATGTTGAACCCCTAATGCCCAGTGAGAGGTGGTATTTGGAAGTGGGACCTTTAGGAGGCAATTTGGTCATGAGGATAGAGCCCTCATAAATGGGATAAATGCCCTTAGGAGAAGAGACACAAGAGAGATTATCTTTCCTTCTGCCACGTAAGAATAGTAAAGAAGTGTCCTTCTGCAAATCTGGAAAAGAACCCTTACCAGGACATTTCTAACACCCTTCATGCAAATGTCACTCAGAGGTCCACATATGGAGGAACCCATGAACAAGATGGCAGGTTTGAAAGAAGACAAGGACACCCCTCTCAGGGTGGTGGTGTGCCTGTAGCCCAAGCTACTTGGGAGGCTGAGGCAGGAGGATCACCTGAGCCCAGGAGGTCAACACTGCCATGAGTCATGATGGTGCTACTGCACTCCATACGGGGCGACAGAGTGAGACCCCAACTCAAGGACATCCTCAACCTTCCAAGTAGCTGGAACTACAGACGCACACATTACTTCTCTACAGGGGCAAAAATCCATACTTCTCTAAAAAAAAGAAATATACTAGTTCATTATTTGTGTTTGTAATGAAAATAGTAGATCATGTGAGACTGGGACAATGTGTGGGCCAGAAACAGAACACTTGTCTTGGAGCTCTTTCTTCTCTCTCTCCATATGCACCTCTGGGATTCAGGCTACCTTTGAATCCAGTCTAGGAGATACTAAGGGGAAAGAAAAGGTAAATTTGATGCTAATTTAGTAGAACTTCAAATTCTGCTTTCCAGGAACCATATCATGTGGCACCTTGGTCTTGAGCTTCCTAGCCCTCAGAACTGTGAGGAACAAATTTATGTTGTTTAAGCCACTCAGTCTATGGTATTATTGTTATAGCAGTCCAAACTGATTAAGACAACTTTGTATTCTTTAAACTTTTTAAACTCCATTATTATTAAGAGTTTTTTTTTCTGTGTGTGTAATTTTCTAGGCAGATAAACATGCTTCAAATTGGGAAAGTTTGTTTTATTTTTAAGAGACAGGATCTTGCTCTGTTGCCCAGGCTGGGGTGCAGTGGTGTGATTATAGCTCACTGCAGCCTCAAACTCCTGGGCACAAGTGATCCTCCAGCTTCCCAAGTAGCTAGGACTCCAGGCACACATCACCATGCCTGGCTAATCTTTTTTGTTGTTGTTGTTGTAGAGACAGAGTCTCACTATGTTGACCAGACTGGTCTTAAACTCCTGGTCTCAAGCACAGCCTCCCATGAGCCATCACACTGGGACAATTTTATATTTTAAACAAACAATCTGTGTAATTTTTATATCTTTTTGTGGGGCCTTATTGCACTGGCTGGTACTTTTAATGCAATGCTGAGCAGGAGTGAAAAGAGTGGGCATTCCTTCTTTGTTCTCAACTATACGGGGAAAGTATTCAGTTTTTCATAATTAAATATGATACTAGGCCAGGCACGGTGGCTCAAGCCTGTAATCCCAGTGCTTTGGGAGGCTGAGGTGAGATGATTGCCTGAGCTCGTGGGTTTGAGACCAGCCTGGGCAACATGGTGAGACCTCGTCTAAACAATAAATCAAAAAATTAGGCAGGCATGGTAGCATGTGCCTGTAGTTCCGGCTATTTGAAAAGCTGAGACGGAAGGATTACCAGAGCCCAGCAGGTTGACACTGGGGTAGCCATGAGCCAATGGAGTGAGACTCCAACTCAATATATATACGATACTAACTCTAGGTTTTTAGTAGATGCTCTTTACAAGTTTGAAGAAGTTTCCTACTATTCTAATCATAAATGGATATTGAATAGTGTTCAGATTCTTTCCTGCATCGATTGGTTTTTCCTTTTGATGCTATTACTATGGTGAAGTACCTTGATTGGCTTTTTAATAACTGGGCCAAACTTACAGTTCTGGGATAAATCCCACTTGATCTCGATGCTTTATTTTTTTTATACAGTGCTGGATTAAATTTACTAATATGTTGTCGAGGATTTTTCTGTTTATGAAGGATATTAGATTGTAGTTTTTTGTTCTGACCTGTTCTTTTTTGTACTGTCTGTTCTTTTTTGTTTTTCAATCTTTTATTCTGAGTTATTTATATTGGATACTTTTTATCAGCCTATTATTAACTATTTTCTCTGTCATCACCATCTTTTTGCTGAGCCCATCTAGTGGATATATTTTGATTGTTAAATTTTTCAATTCAAAAAATTTCCATTTATTTTTACTTTATGTCTTCCATTTCTTTCCTGAAATCTGTCTTTCCATTCATCCACCCTTACTTTCTAAGTATGGTTATAAAACCTGCTTTAAAGATGCTTTTTTGTTTTAGTTTTAACATCTGCATCATCTAGGCATTGGCATCATTTGATTTTCTTATTTCTTGCAAATTGAGATATTCCGGGTTCTTCCTATGCCTAGTAATTTTGCACTGTATTCTGCACATTTTCTATGTTATGTTGCCAAATTCTGGATATTATTTAAATTCTAAAGAGAATGTTAATGTTTTTGTTTGTTTTTACAGAATGCTGCCTTAGTTCGAGTTAGCCCACCATTCTGCTCTGCATTGTGTCGTTGTCCCATGTGAGTTCGGGTTTCAAACATTTCCAGTGCAATTTGTGTCTGTCCTTTGTGTGCGCCACCCAGTGGCCAGTCCGGGGCTTGGGAGGCAATCTACTCTGTAGTTCAGTCCTCAACGCCTGTGATCTACCGGTTACAGTCGGATCCACGCATGTGCAGTTTAGAGGAAAGTTCATGCACAACTTTAGGGATCACACTTGATCTTCATCCTGTTTTTAATGACCTTAATACTTTCTGGCTCCCTGGACCCTCCTTTTCCAGTACTTCAGCTAGAAAGCTGGAGTTTTAGCTTCTTGACTCTGTGGTTTACTTCTCCCAACTGCATTCTGCATCCTAGTCCAAGCAGTAAGACGACACAGAAGTTGGCCAGGCATGGTGGCTCACGTCTGTAATTCCAGCACTTTGGGAAGCTGAGGTGAGAGGATTGCCCGAGTCCAGAGGTTCAAGACCAGCCTGGGCAATTTGGCAAGATCTCGTTTCTCCAATAAATCAAAAATTAGCCGGGCGTGGTGGCACATGCCTGTGGCTCCAGCTACTTGGAAGGATAAAGCAGAAGGATCACCTGAGCTTAGCAGGTTGAGGCTGCGGTGGCCATGAACACGCCACTGTACTCCAGCCTGGGTGACAGAGTGAGACTCCTACAAGGAGGAAGAGAAGGAGGAGGAGGGGCAGGAGGGGGAGAAGGAGGAGGAGGAGGAGGAAGGAGGAGGAGGGGGAGGAGAAACAGAGATCACCAAAAAGCAATGGGTGTTTGCACATGCTCCTGGGACCAGAGCAACTCTGTTCAGAACAAAGAGTTTCTCTTGCTCTGAGTTTAGAGTGCCTTCCCCATGACTATGCCGCTGCAGCCACTGCCATAGTATTGCCTGGAAGCTGGGGTAGAAGAAGAGACGAAGGAGTAAATACTGTATGTGGGATCTCCCCCATTTGTGCTGACCCTTAGAAGCCCCCTTTCCCACTCATTGAGCCAGAAACAGAACACTTGTCTTGGAGCTCTTTCTTCTCACTCTCCATGTACACCTCTGGGATTCAGGCTACCTTTGAGTCCAGGCCAGGAGATACTAAGGGGAAAAGAAAAGGTAAATTTGATGTTAATTTAGTGGAACTTCAATTCTGCTTCCCTCTCCCCAATCTGCTTGCCAGTATTTACTTTGAAGAGTCTTCAGATAGCTGCTCCATGCATTTTTTCCTGAGCTTTATAGTTGCGTGCAGTGGGAGAGACAGGTGAAGTGTGCTTACTCCATCTTTCCTGGAACCAGAGCCTCTGTTCTTATTTTTATGGTTTCCCCCTTTGCTTACTTTGGTTTTAAATTGCTCTTTTGTTTTTTCCCCTAGTGTCTTAAGGTGGATAATTAGATAGTTACTTTAGCTTTTCTTCTCTTCTAATATAACTGTTCAAAGGAACAGCACATTAGCACTTCAATCCTGCTTCCTATGGTTTTCATAGCTCCTTCCTCCATGTGTCAGCTTCATCTTCCAGCAGATGCAGCAGTTTCTGGCATTATATCCAGCCACAGGAACATCTGGGGATAGAATGATATCATCTGTATGTCTCTTTTTTTAGAAGAAAGCAAACTTTTCCCAAAAGTCCTGGAGCAAGCTTCCTTTCAAGTCTTTTTGGCCTGAATTGGGAGATATACTCATTCCTAAACCAAAAGTACATGTTGGTGGAATAGGATTACCATGATTGGCTTGGATTAATCTTGGGATAGAACAAATATTGAGAAGTCAAACTGTAAAACCACCTAGGTTTCAAGACTGCAAACAGCCAATAAATGAAAAGTAAAGTTTAATGGACTAATCCAGTTTTGATATAGCCCACTAACATGTTCAACTGGAGACCTTATACCCAGAATCCTGGCAACTCCTTCTGGGATAGATAGTCTGAGAGCCAACAAAGCTATGTAGGAAAAGAGAGCAAATGTCTATGTGGTTGATCGTCAGCTCTGACTCTGGAGTTTCAAACAGTGTATAGGATGTCACTCAGTGTCATTGCAGCCTCTGAATAAAAAGGATCCCTCACCCTTCAGCTGAAGATAAACCAGTCAAATTTAGCTAAATTCAAACTCAACTAAGATCAAGACACCCAGACAATAAGGCACATTCATTGAGTAAAATCTCAGGAGTCAATAAAGTAATTAATTTAACACATAGCTTTATACAAGAAAATATTTTGAATCCAAGATAAAAATTTCAACTACTTTTATTAATTACCAGCTACCCATCATTCATGGCCTACATAGTCCATTTGAATCCTCTTCCAGGGTTCCTTGGGTAGTCTCATTGTCACTTGTCCTCAATATTAGAGACCAAGAGCTGGCCTCAGTGGCTCAGCCTGTAATCCCGCGCTTTGGGAGGCTGAGGTGAGTGGATTGCCTGAGCCTGCTGGTTCAAGATCCGCCTGGGCACCTTGGTGAGACATCATCTCTACAATAAATCAAAAAATTAGCCAGGTATAGTAGTGTGCGCCTGTAGTTCCAGCTACTTGGAAGGCTGAAGCGGAAGGATCGCTGGAGCCCAGTAGGTCGAGGCTTGGCGACAGAGTGAGACTCCAACTCAAAAAAAAAAAAATTAGAGGCCAAGAGAACAATACTTGGGCTCATATTCAATTAGTCTGTTCCCAAGTGGTATCTGGATTTTATCTCCGAGATCCTCTGCCTTTGAACAACATTCATTACAGAAGAGGTTTCTTCCTTTTTTTTTTTTTTTGCTAGAATGCAAGCCTTATTAGGACAGGGATTATATAAAAGTAATTTCATTTTTGTTTCTTTTGATGCTTCTGTTTTTCATTATGGGAAAAGACACATAACATAAATTTTACATTTTAACCATGTCTAGGTGAATAATTCAGTGATATTAAGAACATTCATAGGGAGCAGATCCAAGGTGGCACCATGGAACAGCAGACCAGCACCACTCTCCCTAAGCAAGGCAAAGAGTAGGGACTAAGCCACCAATAGGCAGAGACACCCTAAACACTTTTGGATGGGTGAAGCACCCTGCACCTAGCAAAGGTCTCTTTGAACACATAGAAACCGGAAAGCAATGGCAGATGTAGGAATTGGGGTGCCTTATCCCCCATGTCAGGCTCACACAGGAACTGAAGCCCTGCCCAATGAACCAGAGTGGGTGAGTGTACCTAAGATACTTTGGATCCATTCACCCCCACCCAACCATGCAAGGGTCATCAGTCCCAGGCAGGAGGAGTCCTGGCCAGGGTACAGCAGTGGGCAACCACACCCCAAGCAGAACAAGAAAAAAAAAAAACCTATGCTGGGTCAGCAGTCATGAGCACACCTTCTGCCAGCAAAGCTCTGCTGGCTCCCAGATGGGGAAGGCCCACCTACAGAGTGAACCTCGCTGGTGCCCAGCCCATCTTCCCAGCCAGTTCAGTAAGAATCATCTCCAAGCCCTGAATGCCTATAGGGTGAATCCCCTTCCCACTCCCTTGTGACAGGGAAATCACTCCTTTTCTTTTGAAATCGCTCCTTTTCAACAGGGGAGTGTGAACTTGAACAGGGAGGGAGCAACACAAAAGACACCTGAAGTATTTCTTGATGGAAAGGCTTCTGGAAAGACTTCTGGGTTACAAACTGCAGACAGCAGATGGTGGGGGGTATCCTCCCACCCACTCTCCCCAAAGTTCTAGCAGCAAGGGATGTTACAGTTAAGAAACCTGCCACAGGGTGGAGCAAGGAGCAGAAGCAAATGTCCTTCCCTCTCTCACCTATATATATGGACCTATACTGAACCACAGAAAGGGCCCTAGAATGGAGTGTGGGTGACTGGCTTCAGAACAACAAAACCAAAAGGAATTACAGAAGAGGCCTGTCACAAATGAATTTATAGGCAATCCTCAGAGTACTAAAGAGACAGCACCTGAAAAAAATAGCTATCAGAGCACAAACAATGGAAACTCTCCCTAATAACCTTCCCCAGATGACAGTCACAGAAATTAGAGATTAGATGGCTAAAACAAATAGAATCAAGAGAAACTAAGGGTGAAACTCACCAAAGTTGTACAGTTCTAAAAGCCAATTTTAGAAAAGCCTATTCTGAAATAAGAGAAATAAGGAACTCCAACCTAGAAATAAAAAACAAAGTAACAAGCATAGGGAGCAGGATCAGCCAAGCAGAGGAAAGAATCTCAGAGCTTGAAGATCAAAATATGGGATTAACCCAGTGTGTCAAAAACACAGAAAAAAAGCTCAATAAGAAGGAACAATGCCTCCAAGAGATGTGGGACTACATCAAGAAGCCAAATCTATGCCTGACTGGTATCCCTGAAGCAGAAAGGGAAACTGAGAACACCGTGGAACAAACATGCCATGAGATCATCCAAGAAACTTCCCACATCTCACTAGAGAGGCAACCATTCAAGCACAAGAAATTCAGAGAACCTCTGTAAAATATCACATGAGACCAGCCCCAAGACACATAGTAATTTGCTGCTACAAAGACAGCATGAGAGAAAAAATCCTAAGGACAGCAAGAGAGGAAGGTCAGACTACCTACTGGGGAAGACCCATCAGAATTGTTCCAGAATTACCTGCAGAAACAAACCTGGCTCTGTTGCCCAGGCTGGTCTCAAACATCTGGGCTCAAACAATCCTCCTACCTCAACCTCCGAAAGTGTAGGATTACAGGCATTAGTCACCACACCTGGCCAGTTTTTTTCATAATAGTCATTCTAATGGATGTGTAGTGGTATCTCAGTGTGGTTTTGATTTGCATATCCCTAATGATTCATGATGTTGAGGTTTCATGTATTTATTGGTCATTTGTATATCCCCTTTCAAGAAATGTCTATTCATGTACTTGCCCATTTGAAATGGGTTGTTTCGTTGTTGAGTTGCAAATTTGTTTATATATCCTAGATATTAATCTCTTGTCAGATATATGATTTTCAAGTACTTTTGTACCACAGGTATTTGAGTGCCCATTATGAGCTGTGTACTGTGCCAGATGCTTGGGAAACAACAGTGAAAGAAGAAGCTCATGCTCTCAAGAAGCATAAAATAGGCGGGGCATGGTGGCTCATGCCTGTAATCCCAACACTTTGGGAGGCTGAAGCAGGAGGATTGCTTGAGCCCAGGAATTCGAGACCAGCCTTGGCAACATACCGAGACTTTGTCTCTACAAAAAAAATTAAAATTAGCCAGTGTGATGGTATGCACCTGTAGGGCCAGCTACTTGGAAGGCTGAGGCAGAAGAATTGTCTGAGCCCAGGAGTGGGAGGCTGCAGTGACCCATGATTGTGATGCTGCACTCCAGTCTGGGCAACAAAGTCAGATCTCACCTCAATTTTTTTTAAAGCAAAAAAGAGTGAAATCAATACAAAAACAGATGCTGTGTCCATTTTGTGGGGTACAAATTATCACATTGCTTCTCAAATATGTAAAGAAAATGTAGCTTCTTATTTACTATTTATTTATGAATGAGTCAGAGTCTCACTCTGTTACCCAGGCTGGAGTGCAGAGGCTCATGGTCACTGTAGCCTCGACCTACTGGGCTCAGGCAATCCTTCCACCTCAGTCTTCCAAGTAGCTGGAGTTGCAGGCACATGCCACCACGCCTGGCTAATTTTTTTGGTTTCTTGTATAGACAAGATCTCGCCAAGTTGCCCAAGCTAGTCTCAAACCCCTGGCCTCAGGAAATCTCTTGGCTCCACCTCCCAATATGCTGGGATTACAGGCATGAGCCACCATGCTCAGCTTTATTATTTATAAATGATATGTTTTTGCTTCTTGAATCCCTACACTCTTGGGTGGGTAGGTGGTGAGAGGGTGGCATTAAATTATGATATGTAACTGTTAAATGTTAAAGTATTCGACCATGTTAAGTTCTGCCTCCTATCATGGTCATTTCTCCCTCTGCTGTTTTCTGCTACCAAGGCATTTGGGAAGAGAGGCTTACATTCCCTGTGGTGAGGCGGTGCTGGGGATTGGGTATTCAATGGGCTTGAGCTCTCTTGCTCTTCTTTCTATTCGGGGCAGCTGGTCTGCTGTGATGCTTGCTCACCAAACCTACAGCAACAGATGATCAGTCCTACTGGCTGGGCTGGGGGCAGCATCCCATTCTTGGTGATTGGCCTCTACTTTGATTCTAAGAAGGAAGCAGCTCATGCTCTCAAGAAGCATAAAATAGTCTGAGTGTGGTGACTTGCACCTGTAATCCCAGCACTTTGGCAGGCTGAGGTAGGAGGATAGCTGGAGCCCAGGAGTCTGAGACCAGCCTAGGCAATATAGCACAACCCTGTCTCTACAAAAAATAATTAGCCAGGTGTGGTGGTGTACACCTGTAGTTCCAGCAAGTTGGGAAGCTGAGGCAGAAAGATTGCTTGAGCCCAGGAGGTAGAGGCTGAGGTGAGCTTGATTGTGCCACTATACTCCAGCCTGGGCAAGAGTGAGATCCCAACTCAAAAACAAAACAAAACAAAAAACCAGGGTTTCATTTCATAATTCATATCTACAAACTTATCTTACTGAGAATGCAGAAGACCCCCAAAAGGCTGTCTTGTGATGCCTAAAATATATTCACTGCTGATTAATGCCAGAAAAGGGGACACTGGAGGATTGTCGTCAGCTGTGAAGGGCTTCCTGTTCCAGATGAGCTGTGACCCTTCTCCATCACACCTGGCACTTGCCAACACTTGCATTACGTTGGTCTTGTTTGATGATTTTGTTCATCTCCCTTTCTTCTTACATTAAGATGATCATCAACCTTATATATGCACCCATTGAACGGTCTGTTTATTATGAAAACATCCCTTATATTCAGGCAACTCCCTGAAGACATGTAGAAAGTCATCTAAATGTTTCCATTGAGTTATTTGCAACTTACATTGTAAAGATTATTTTTTCTAACACAAGAAATTACTTAGTCTCACCAGTAGTGTGTAGGCCCCTTTATTTACCCACCTCCTAATAAGGACCCTGGACAACTGTGCCTAGGTCTTGAGATATAGATTCTTTGGGGCCTCCTCAATCCTGTTCTCATATTCAAATCCAGTAGCAAAAGACAAAATAGGAATTTTTTAAAAAATGCTTTAGTCTTTGGTCTTTAGAATTCTAGTGCTCAAGTTATGAAATGCAGGAGAATATCTATTTTTACACTTCAGTAACTCACACATTAATTCTCCACAGGGGGCCAGGCTCGGTGGCTCAGCCTGTAATCCCACGCCTTTGGGAGGCTGAGGTGAGTGGATTGCCTGAGCCCGCGGGTTCGAGACCCGCCTGGGCAGGCGAGACCTCATCTCTACAATAAATCAAAAAATTAGCCGGGCGTGGTAGTGCACGACTGTAGTTCCAGCTACTTGGAAGGCTGAGGCGGAAGGATCGCCGGATCCCAGCAGGTCGAGGCTGTGGTGGCCGGGAGCGGCCACTGCACTCCAGTCTGGGCGACAGAGTGAGACTCCAACTCAAAAAAAACACAAACAAACAAACAAAAAAAACTTCTCCACAAGGGCAAAAATCCATACTTCTCTAAAAAGAAATATACTAGTTCATTATTTGTGTTAGTAATGAAAATAGTAGAACATGTCTGAGAATGTCTTTTCAAGGGCTGTCCAGGATGGAAGCCTGAAGGAAGCTTTGGAATCTCAAACCTCAGAATTGACACTGCACTGATAAGCAGAAAAGCAAATAACACTGGCATGAGATTCTCTGTATTCTCTTCACTGGCTTTCATGACGCTTGAAAGGAGACTGAGACTGGTGTCCACTGAAACCACTGATTTATACTAAGGAGTGTTTGTATCTTGTGTCTTCTCTTGTGCTGAGCAAATGCTTTGGTTTCCTCATGATACCAACGAAGTTTTTCTCTAATATGCCTCTTGCTGTGTCTGAAAAGATTTGAGCTCTAACTAAAGGCTTTGCGACATTCATGACATTTGGAGGGCTTTTCCCCAGTGTGGGCCCTGCGATGCTAAATCAGATTGCACTTTGGCTGAAAGCCTTTGCACACTCGTCACAAACGTACAGTTTCTCTCTACTGTAGATCCTCTGATTTAAAATTAGGGCTGGGCTCTGGCTGAAGATTTTGCCACATTGGTCACACTTGTGTTTTTTTTCTGAGAGGGGTGTTCTTGTCTCCTTTCAAACCTGCCATCTTGTTCATGGGTTCCTCCATATGTGGACCTCTGAGTGGCATTTGCATGAAGGATGTTAGAAATGTCACAGTGCAGGTCCGTGCCTGAAGAAGTCTTTTACCTTGAAGCTGATTTCCCATTTGTAGTTTTGATGTCTTAATCTGAAATAATAAGCAGAAAAGCAAATGTTACTCAATCTCTGTTCAGAAAGAAAACAAGGGAAACGGAATGATCCAAATGAAATATAATGGATTGTTAGCTAGCAGGTTTGTAAAACAGCATCATGACATAGAAGATGGACCGGGTAAGACAAAAGACTGATTATGGAAGACAAAGAGAAAAGTTCACTACTGAGGCTGCATCAGCTATAAAGACGCCAAGCTCCTTGGAAAAGGTAGAATAGTGAGTAGGGGTAAAAAGATACGTCTGTGATGGAGGAAAGTCTGGAAGAAAGAAAGAGCCTATAGGATGAGAAATGATTGGAGAAGCAGAGAAGCAACTGGGAGGAGAGGAAGCAAATGTAGCCGAGGGGTAGGAGGGAAGTAATAAGCAAGATTTAGCACTAGAGTATCAATAAACCAAAACAAAAGCTTCAGAATGATAAAGGAATGAATAATTAATCAAAGAAATGAGCTGAAGAAAGCCAAGGGGGCAAAATGAAATATGGAAAACAAATCAGAGAATACAAGTTAGGCAAACAAAGGGAGGGTTACAGACCATGGTAACTGGCACCTCACAAGATCAAGGGCAGCACGGAGCACCTGTTGATGAAAAACTCCTGCTCCTGTGTGTATTTTATAATACTGGGTGAATGACTGAGTTTACTGTATTATTTTGTGTTACATCTAATGTCTATGAAAACAAGTGCATGGCTGCTTATAGGCTACCGCCATTCAGACGGCCCACAGATCTGACTTGATTAGAGGGCCTTTATTTTATTTTATGTTTTTGAGTTAGCATTTCACTCTGCCCCCCAGGCTGGAGTGCAGCAGCATGATCACAGCTCACTGTAGTCTCAACCTTCTGGGCTCAGGTGATCCACCCACCTCAGCCTCCAGAGTAGCAGGGACCACAGGCACACACCAGCAAGCCCGGCTAATTTTTTTTTTTTTAATAGAGAAGAGGTCTTGCTATGTTGCCTAGGCTGGCCTCAAACTTCTGGGCTCAAGCAATCCTCCCACCTCAGCCTCCCAAAGTGCTGGGATTACAGGCATGAGCCATCATGCCAGGCCAAGCCTTCTGATTCACATGCCCAGTGCTCCAGCAGAACTGCTAACTCTGGTGTGAATATGCTAATTTAATTTAGATGCATTAACTGAAGGAATCACTTCAGAAATGCTCACGGTGGTGCTTTAATTAAAGCTGCTGAAAGACGGCAGTTTAAAATGAGTCTACAAAAGCAAAGTACAGCAGTTTTGGACACGGTGGAGAAGCTGACTTGGCTGGGGCTGGGGTGACCTTTATCTGCAGAAATTACACAAATGAGATCAAAAGGAAGCCAGAGAAGGGGTGATAGTAAGTGAGCCTCTGGGCTTCATCTAAAGGATGACGTGAGAAAGGTGGCTTGGGAAGAACAGTGCATGACAGAGTGTGACCCTGGCTGAGAGAACCATGAATTGTTCTTTAAATTTTTAAATCTTTATTTATATTGGGTTGGTGCATAAGAGCACAGCATTTTTTTCGCTTGCCCATGGAATGCGGATGTCACATGATGGTTGACTGGTCACATTTCATCACATTTGCCAATTCCTGGGTTGACTGACATGGATCATCATGGACTAAAGCATTTCAGCGGTCTTCATCAAAGCCCGATGGTTTCCTGATGTGGAGAATCACTCAGGTCAGAGTGGCCCACTTTGAAATGTCAAAATTATTTTCTTGCCGTGCTTTCCCCTATGGCATTCTCTCCGGACATGCACAAATGTTTCCAGCTGCCTCTGCTGCTTTTACTCCTATGCTAAACTCAAACAGAAGAATATGTTGGAAGTGTTCATTTTTTTCACTTGACACTCCATCTTCTTGAGCCCACAAGTAGCACTTACTTCCTTCAAACCTTCAAACTGCAAGGTGTATTCACAAGCACAACATTGTCACTTCAAATGGCAAAAGATAAACTCCTAACATCACACTGTTGCCATGCTAAAAACAAATACTAATTTTTTTTTTTTTTTTGAGACAAGGTCTTCCTCTGTCACTCAGGCTGGAGTGCAGTAGTGTGACCATAGTTCACTGCAGCCTTGATATCCTGGGCTGAAGCAATCCTCTCACCTTAGCCTTCTGAGGAGACAGGGCTACAGGCATGGGCCATCATGCCCAGCTAATTTTTTAAAAAAATTTTGTAGGGATGGAGTCTCACTATGTTGAATCCCTGGCCTCAAGCAATCCTCCTATCTCAGCCTCCCAAAGTGCTGGGATTACAGGCATGAGCCACTACCCCTGGCCATTTAAAAAAAATTCTTTAGAATTTAATTTAAAGTGGGTCTAAATATAGTTATTATACATGACCTTAAAATTATTTCTTTTATTTGTTCATAACTATGGTGTCACAGTCTGTTTTCTGTTGCTTATAACAGAATTCCTGAAACCGAGTAATTTATTTTAAAAAGGAATTCTTTCTTACAGTTATGGAGCCTGAGAAGTCTAGGGCCAAGGGCTGTACCTGGCAAGGGCCTTCTTGCTGGTGGAGACTCTCTGAAGAGTCCCCAGAAGGTGCTGGCATGTCATGGTGAGCATGCTGACATGTCAGCTCTGGTCTTTCTCTTAGAAAGCCTGCAGCTCCACTTCCATGACAACCCATCAACCCACAAATCAGTCAGTCATTCGTCAGGGCCCAGCCCGTATGAGGCAATCACCTCTTAAAGGCTCCACCTCTCAATACTGCTACCTTGGTGATCAAACTTCAACATGAGTTTTGGAGGGGGCAAATAGCAAATATTCAAACCACAGCATATGACAAACTCGTTTATTATTACTATTTTTTTTTTTAGTTGGAGTCTCACTCTTGTCGCCCAGGCTGGAGTACAGTGGCATGCTCACGGCCACTGCAGTCTCGACCTGCTGGGGTCAGGCGATCCTTCCACCTCAGCCTTCCAAGTAGCTGGAACTACAGACGCATGCCACAACGCCCAGCTAGTTTTTGTGATTTACTGTAGAGACAAGGTCTCACCAAGTTGCCCAGCCTGGTCTTGAACCCTTGAGCTCAGGCAATCCTCTCACCTCGGCTTCCCAAAGTGCTGGAATTACAGACTATTATGACTATTTTAAATAGAAATCGCTTTACAAATGGTAAGGGTTCTGTCTCAAATTCATTTTGATAGCTCATGTTCCAAAGTGACCTCAATGTTTAGTCATCACTATCAAAATCCTGGCAACAGTTGACAGTACTAAAACTGAGGTCATTTTCAGAAGCTTTGAGGAGATGTAACTAGGTACCACCAAGCTGTGGCTTTAAGAAAGGTTCTGCAATTGCAATTATCATAATACTATAAGAAAAGGATTGGCAGTAGTGGGACTACTGAGGGGGTGTGTGGGATTGGCAGTAGTGGGAATCTGCCAGGGGAGGGGGAGCACACGTCATCAACAAGGGTACCTGCATAATGAACATTTGTATGCCTAACCCTGAATTGTACCCCACATCTTTAAAATTAAAAAAAAAGAGAAAGAAATGGTTCTGTTATCCTGTCACGTGATTCAGGTTCTCTCTGTCACATATTGCGAGATCTTGGGCCCTTTGCTTTCTGTTTCAAGTTTCCACACATCTTGAAAAAACATAGGAAAGGTCTCTGTGAGGACATTCACAGGTAGAATGTGATTCCTGCCAATACCAGAAACCCAGACCTGATTTTGAAGAGGCCCACTTCTTTTTTCTTTTTTTTTTT